>NC_043007.1:30405759-30440759 GCF_006345805.1 Octopus sinensis
TCAGCACGACGATCGTTTCGACCCATCCTGAAATTACCCTTAGATCAAAGGGAAATATATCCTAATGGTGGATGACACCAGGTACTCCAAACTGTGAATATGCTTTATCAAACTTATAATTCGCATAATTAACATATGTTCAGTGATCCCAAAATATATACATATATACACACACACAGACGCACATATATATATATATATATGGTGGCATGGATTTCCACCTCGACATCCGAAACTCGGAGTTTTATCATGGCTACCGAATAATCGTCTCATATTATATTTACAGATAAATTCCTCTATCTATATATATAAAACTGTAGTTGTGTGAGTGTCTGTCCCCTTCGATTTAGATTCCTAACTACTCCCACATTTTGCGGTGCAGTTTAACCAAATTCGAGTATCTTATAGTCGTGATTCATATCGAGCCCGTCTGAGTATTAGCGCGCGTCTACGATGAGTCTACGATTTTAAAAATAATTTAACATAATTTTTTATTCCATTTTAATGCATAATTTTTCGTGTGTCGATGGCGGCGGAGTTGGCGTCCATGGTCACACCTGCACCTGTTTGCTTCTCCCCTTCTTCCCTCCCTCGTGAAGCTGTGCGGAAGGGAGTGCAAGGAAATCAACGTCGTAAAGCGTTATCAAGGAGACCAGCGTTCTTTTAGAACAACGACTTCATGGCTTGAAGACACCAAAACAGAAATGGCTAAGAAAGCCCGAATTGGCATCTATAAGGGAAGTAACTCTCTAAAAATGCTTATATAGTTATTTCCCTTACAACCCCGAGCAACGCCGGGCGATACTGCTAGTTTTATATAATATCGAGGTCTCTTTCATTCTTTTGTTATCTTACCATTTTGATCAGTACACACACACACACATATATATATATATCTATATATATATATATATATATATAAAGACCCCCTTGGGTCATCAATGACCATGGGATTGCACCTAGAAAGTTACCCTCCCATGCACAAATCCGGCAAGGTTGTTTATAGACGACCAGCATTTGCCTATGCCTACCAGCGTCCCCTCTCCACGTCACCGATCTTATCCATACGAAAAGCAAAGGCTGATACAACTTGACACCAGTGATGTTGCAACTTATTTCTACAACTAAGTGAACTGAAGCCACGTGAAATAAAATACCTTGCTCAAGAACACAACACAGTCCGCCCCAGGAAACAAAATCACCACCTCATGATTGCGAGCCCGATGCTCTAACCATTAACTGATGCGATATATATATATATATATATACCCAAAGTGAAATAAAAAACAGGCAAATATTAACCGTTGTCATTAACGGAATGGATGGTCAGAATGTCTTAATTAGCTAAGGAATTCGAACCATCTTTAACACACTTCGAAATTCATAGCTATTTAAGACATTCTGACCATCCATTCCGTTAACGATAACGGTTAATATTTGCCTTTTCCATGTAAGTTTGAGTGAAAGGTAATTTTGAATTAAGAGAGTAAAGTTAATCTTAAATCAAAAGCACTAATCTTGCAAATAGCTACCCAAAGTTTCGTGCTGAAAATAATAATTCATTCCGCGATTTATCAAGCTGAAAGCAAGACCTTTTGTCAGTTGAGTAGACAAGGTTTAAACAAAAGACGCTCGTAAAGAAGAAGACAAGAACAAAACAGAAGGGAAACAACCAAAGTTACAATAATTCGATGTATAGCAGACGTAATCCAGTTGTTAAGGATTTACTAAGTGCCCAGGGATCCACTTTCCAATTTACAACACAATGTATTTTTTGAAATGTCAAAGGAAAAATCTCTTTCCTCGAATTTATGTATTCGTTGGATGTTCTAAAGTATTTTAATAGAGTTTTTCAAGCGAACTCACTGAACATTTTCTAGATTCTTTGATATAAGGTCTGGATTTAAATATCAAAATTGGCCCCTCCCTCTTTAAGCTTCCAAATTAGATCCGATGGGATTATTGTCTCTTATCACGGAATCTAAAATTCAAAAGATGTTTGTTATATCTTGATTTAAATTTTCCTTCTACGGCTCCAATATAACGTTTCATATTTGTAATACTATTGTAGTATTTTGCTGAAAATTTGCTTCATAAGCACCGGAAGATACATCGCACTCCTGTCTTAGAGGACATTTAGATTTGTCTAAAGACAGCTCATCGATGAAAGTCAAGATGTACTACTAGTAGTACCAAGCCTAATTCTGACTAATAACGGAGGAAAATTCCTGTTCGAACAGCGTCATATTTATACGCCCTGAAGAGACCTTATAAATAATGCATAAATCGCTGCATTGTAATTAAGCAAAGTTTGAATGTTCAAATTCTTCATTATCCTCATTATCAATATTGTACTTTACAATCTAAGCAGCCATATATATATATATATATATATATAGACTTTAATCGCGAGTCAGGGAATTCTTTCTCTTTCAAATGTCTGTTGTTCATATCTATCTATTTTTCTATGTATATCTATCTGTGAATCTGTCTATCTTTATATATACATACACACACACACACACACACACACACAACACACACACACACATATATATATATATATATATATATATATATATATATTAGAGAGAGAGAGAAATAGATATATTCACAGATAGATACATAGAATTAAAGACAGATATGAACTACAAACATTTCAAAGAGAAAGAATTCCCCAATCCACAGTTAAAGTAAAACTGAAAGATCTAAATATCTCACACGTAATTAATTGAGATATGCAGTTATGATACCAATAAGTTAATATATTCAAATGTTATGACATAAATTCCTCTGAGACCATTTATAGCCCTGTGGCATATAATCTGCTATTTCAAAGTTTTCATATCACGTTTAACAATTACATCGTTTTCTACATTTTCTAGAAGCATCATTTTAAATCTAAAACCATCTTTATATAATATCTATTTACTTTTTGGCAACTTCTGTTCAAACAGCATTATGATGTATCTTTCGCTTGTTTCGGTCATTTGATTGCGCCCAAGCTGGAGTGCCACCTTGAATAATTTTAGTCGAATGAAACGACTCTAGCACCCATTTTTTAAAGCCTCCTACATATCGGTCGCTTTTGTCGAACTGCTATTTGCAGGGCTGTGAACATACCGACACCGTTTGTTAAGCGGTGGCGGTGGGCAACCACAGACGGAAAAACACACACACACATGCACATATATAAATACATATAAATATATAGACGAAAGAAAATGGAAGGAAAATGACAAAAAGAAGTGTGTCTTTTGCGGTAGGAAGCCATTATTTAATTAGCTAATTAAATAATGGCTCCTAATGCAAAAGACACACTTCTTAATGTTATTTTTCCTCCATTTCCGATGTATATATATATATGGAAAACTCATATGTGTTTTGGCTGATGAATACGGGACACTTGTATTTGCTGCAATATTTGCAGCTTTTAATAAAGCTGTTCTTCGTATGAAACAATTGTACTGAACAACTAATCCATTCTTGTTGCTTTTTTCTTGTCTCTCTCTCTCTCTCTCTCTCTCTCTCTATCTATATATATATATATATATATATATATATATATATATATATATATATATATATATATATATTTCTTTACTACCCACAAGGGGCTACATACAGAGGGGACAATCAAGGACAGACAAAGGGATTATATCGACCACAGTGCGTAACTGGTACTTAATTTATCGACCCCGAAAGGATGAAAGGCAAAGTCGGCCTCGGCGGAATCTGAACTCAGAACGTAACGGCAGACGAAATACGGCTACGCATTTCGCCCGGCGCGCTAACCTTTCTGCCAGCTCGATATATACATACACCGCAGTAAGCACATAAATTTGAAACAAGTTGGAAAAAATAGTACTCGAATTCCGGAGTAATATGCCATATTAATAAAGCTGCAAAGACATCACAAAATCTGTTACTCAGAGTTTCACGTTCCCGTTTGTCGGACAGTTTTGTTTCAGATTCTCAAGCAACACACACACACACACACACACACACACACACACACACACACCACACACACACATATATATATATATATATGTAATTAATATAAACAGCAGGTTGCACACTCTATCTCCCTACAATGTATTAACTCATGTCTGCCCCAAGCTTCGTTTATATACCCGATGTCCGTCTTTCTCTGCAAGAACGGTCCTCATCATCTCCAGCAGCACAATCTCCAAGACAAATTATGCTTTTACAATACAATTCTGCATCTACATGCCTTCCTAATCTTCTGTTCTCGAGCAACATTCATTCACAATGCAGAAATCTCAAACTAAGTACGTAATGCTTACTTGAACAGAAAACTCAGAAGATTTTTACAGTTATTGTCATAGTACAGCTGTCTTATTCAAACGCATAAATGCACAATCTCTGTGCATATCAAAGCAACTCAGTCGTCAGTCAAATCTTATTCATATAACAACACTCTGAAGCTTAAAGTCACTTGAAGTGCAAGAAGACAAAATTATTATGTAACACTTGTATTTGAAACGTAAGCTAATTGAAGATAGATATATATTGTTGTATTCTGTTAGTATTTGGAATATAACATTAAAAAAGATAAATGTATAGACTGGTGTATTAAACTGATGTTTAGAACATAACTTAACAAAAGACAAATATATATATATATACGTAAATTAATAGTGTCTGGAACATAACAAAAGACAAATATAATATACATACATTCGTTTATCAAATTGATATTTGGAAGATAAACAAAAGACAAATTGATATTACCTCATTAATATTGTGTTTGGAAAATTAATATATAATTCTCACATTAAATTATAGTTAAAGGTTTCGTATCAAAAGAATGAAGTGTGATCTTTGCATCTAGTTTCATAAATAACCATTATGAAAATAACAGCTGGGAGATCTACATACGGGAAACTGTTCAACTCTTTCTGTTGTTTCTTCTCTGTTTGAAATGATTTGGATATTTATGCTTATAGTCATTAATCATGTACACAATACAATAAACGTTTTATGGTATCTTTCTGGTGCCTATTAGGTTTGGATGATCAAACGTATTAAAATTCTACTCCAAGATTCTAAACAATGAAACGATAATTATTGCAGAAACAAATTATTGAAGCTAAGCATCAGTCATTTATCAGTAAAATACACAAATATATATGTCTGTCTAAAGATCTGTCTGTCTGTCTCTCCCTTTAATTATATACATACATGTCAGGTTACTTGTGCTGTCTCTTATAAGAGCTACTGGCAACATGGAATCCAGTGCAACCTGCTGCATTATCGGGTCGTCAGTGACTAAATCTTCAACCTCCACTGGGCCTGGGTGGTGAGTAGGGTTGTTAGAAATACAATAGGGCTAAGAACAAGATCTGTCCAAGGGACAGATGAACTTTGTGTTGTTTCAATGACTCTCTAACAATAACACAGACCCTCAGAAATTCCGGGCTGGTATCCGTCGTGCTAAAAGAACACTGGGTGAGACACCCCTTAGTTTTTGTCCAAACATGTTTCTAGGAGAGGGACACTCTGATATAAAACCAGATATTCAGGAGTTGGCATTGAACATTTTGGGGATCCTTTGCTGGTACTTGGACTCATAGTGTCCCGATCAATCCTGAGCCCGCGACCCAATTTGACACTGGAAATCTTGCCGTGGTTCCTCTCTAGATCTTGGTGTTAAGTATATATATATATATATATGTATATAAAGTCGGAATGCGTGGAGTTCAGTAACTCAATAAATAAAAAGTACTATTTTTCGGAGAGATAAACTAACAAGAACCCCTTTATCCTGTCTTCCCACATGGCCTGCGCATAGAATATCAGGGAATGCAGCATAAAGTTAAGCTGGCATGGAGCTTTTTAAAACATACGTATAGCTTTCGCTAATGGATGCAAAACTCTTAATTTAAGGTTGATTCTTTGAGACGAATCAAATGTGATTATTTAAAAAGGCTAGAACGACAACGCTAAATCAACACATTTGTAGGTAAACAAAGGCATCAACAAATATGAGGGAGGGAGGAGAACATCACATTTCAAGTAACTCAGAACAGGTAAAGGTAGGCTTGATAAAGTTTATTGCAATTTAAATATGGGGATTAAAATTGTTTGGTATTGGATATTCATTGCGCTCAGTGTTCCTGTCAGTTCAATCACAGTCAGAGGTGGACAGTCGAAATAAATAGACACAATCCTTTCACGTTTATAAAAAGATTTAAAAAGTATGGAAGGCCCTACAGATTATAAAACAGCTGATTAATGCAAATGGATAGAAATCATGTATTGTTGGTTTCCCATCGCTCTCGAAGCCCCAATATCGATTTGTTTTAGCATCTATGTAGCCTATGTTCGGGTTTGGGATATGAAGCAGCTGTGTCTAAAATTTTGAAGAAATCAGATGAAAAATACAGAAGTTATTCAGGTACATTAAATTTCTGTACACACACACACACACACACACACAGAGAAAAGTTCAATTTTATAGATATTACAACACACACACACACACACACACCATATAATATATATATATATATATATATATATAGGAAGAGAGAGAGAGAGAGATTGTGTGTATATATATACATATATATATATATACAAAGTAAGATAGGGGTTATAATATCCGTAGTTGATGAACAAACTGAATTTGTTTGTATTTTCTTATTTGTATTATATATATATATATATATATATATATAAATAGTCATCAAAAAAAAAAAGGGGTAGAATTAATAATATAATTCGACCAAGCAGTATTCGATGAAGACCATTTACGGTGTATTTGAAGTATTAATTTATAAAAATATGGTAAGTAAAAAAAATTCACTTTACCACACACCGAACTTTTCAGAAATAGCAGCCAAAAATATGTTTTCTTCATTAAATAAAAGTCTCCAGACATATACTCAGTTATTTTCTGAGTATGCATTGTCTGGAGACTTTATTTGCATTGAAGAAATATATTTTTGGCTGCTATTCTGAAAGTCGGTGTGTGGTAAGTGAATTTTACTTTAATATTTTTATAAATTATATATATATATATATATAGAGATAGAGAGAGGAGAGAGAGAGAGAGAGAGAGGGTAAAAATATAGAGTATATACACGTAGTCTGTTACGATTTCTGTTGTTTCTGCCACGGGGGCGTTGCTAAACAAACTGTCTAATGTAGAGATGCTATTTACTGTATTGATTTCTTCTAAGATCTATCGAAATCTCCTCCGTTGGTTCTCTGCTACATTTCTCCGTGATGCCTGCCTTTTGATAAAGATGTCTATTTGTTTGCTGATTGAATGAGTAGCTATATTATGCCGGATATTATAGGCCTGACGGGGTTGTATTGTTTGAGTATTTTTACTGTGCCATGAAGTTAGGGGCAGACGTGAATTCTTCACCGCCATGCAAGGCAGTTCAGCTCTAGACCCACGATATCACAAAGACACTACATATTCAAGCGACTAACAGACAGATCTGGTATAAATTTGTTTGGGGACTTTTAGATATTTTAAAAGCAAATACAATATATACATGCACGCATATATACATATATATATACATGTAGAAATACATACATGCATAGATACATGGATATGTATATATGTATGCATTTATGTGTGAGTGTATGTATGAATTCATGTATATATGTATGTGTGTGTGTATGTACGCGTGTATGGTACTTTGGTCAAGTGTTTTCTATTATTGCTTCGGACCTACCAAAGATTTGTGTAAGGATGGGGTCGACTGAATCTGAAATCTATTGTGTGTGTGTGTATGTCTTCTACATATATACTCTTGTGTCTGGGGAGAGTTATTTTCTTTTTGTGCCTTATGATTTAATACACTCACCGGTAAAATTTGCATTTATTCCTTATTTTTTATTTTTTAGGTATAAGTGGAATAAATAGAAATTTTAACGGTGAGTGTGTTAAATTATAAGGCACAAAAAGAAAATAACTCTCCCACACACAACAGAATATGCTTCAACACACGAACTCACATAAAGAATCCTGCAAACCCAAATCCCAAAACGAAATATATATATATATATATATATATATATATATATATATATATATATATATATAGATAGATAGATAGAAAGATAGATAAATGTAGGCGCAGGAGTGGTTGCTTGTTACGTAGATTGCATACCAACCATAGGTTCCAGGTTCAGTCCCACTGCGTGGCACTGAGCAAGTGTCTTCTACATAACCTTGGGTCGACCAAAGCCTTGTGAGTGGATTTGGTATACGGAATTGAAAGAAGCACGTCGTATTTATGTATATATATATATATATATATATATATATATATATATATATATATATGCATGTGTGTAGATGTTTGTGTGTCTGTGTTTGTCCCCCCAGCATCGCTTGACAACCGAGGCTGGTGTATTTCTGACCGCGTAACATAGCGGGGAGCCCGATAGAATAAGTTCTAGGCTTACAAAGAATAAGTCTTAGGGTTGATTGGCTCCACTAAAAGGCGCTGCTCCAGCATGGCTGCACTCAAATGACTGAAACAAGTAAAATAATAAAATAATATGTATGTATCTTATGTCTATATCTATGCGTGTGTCTTTCTGTATGAGTTTGTCCTTAACCCACCGCTTGTTTTGCAGATATCCCGTACATTAGCGGGGCGGTTAAATGGACCGATAAAATGAGTATAAATCCGTCATGGTGCCCAGAATGGCTGAAGTCAGACGAAAAGAGGAATAAAAAAATACACACACACACATTATACATCAGTACACTTATATTCAAGTGTATATATCAAAAGATATATATATATATAGGTGGTGCTACTAAGTTAGACATGCCCTGGGCCAATAATGGCCGAAACCTATCAAACTATCAAAGTATCAAAGTATATATATATATTTAAGTAGGTGAATGAATTATCCTAACATGGAAAATTCGTTTAACCGATACCTGGGTAGCATATTCACGTCCATTTCTTTCATTTATTTATATATTAGTATATATATATATATAATATATATATATATATATACATACACACACGCATATATATATATATATAGATATATATATATATATATTATATATATATATATACATACATACATATATATATCATACATACATATATATATATAATACATACATACATGCATATATATATACATACATACATGCATATATATATACATACATACATACATGCATATATATATATACATACATACATACATGCATATATATATATATATACATATGTATGTATTCATATATATATATATAATATATATATATATATATATATATATATATATATATATATATATATATATATATATATATATATATATATATATATATGCATTGACCTAATTTCATATTTAGCCTAGAAATAATTTTCGGAAACGCCAAGGCTATTTCACTTTCCTATATACAAAATAAGACATGAAATATATTTTGTTCGATAATCAACTTCGGTTGGGGAAACTGATTTATCTTTGGCAGGATTCTTGATTAAATCTACATATCATGTTGTATTTTAGGTGAGAAATATTTTTTGTCTTCTTGGTCGTTTTCATTGAAGGTTATCAATCTCGACATTAAGAATTTATTACTTGTCCCTGTTACTTAGCTTCGAAAAAGAATCACTGAATGCACAAACTGTATACATATACGAACATATGTCTGTCTGTATGTCTATCTATCAATCAATCTACATAATTAATAATATCAGGGTAATACAGATTTTTACCAATTTTTACTACATGTGGCCTAGCGTGTGGAAAAAATAGTCAATTGACTATATATTATTCATATAAACACAGTGTACATTTAAACACATCAGAGGTATCTGTCATAGGATTCCTTTCATGCTAGAAGGAACAGCCACTATTAGGAATAAAAAACATATGTTTTATCTAGGCGTACCTGTCGATGAAAACTTCGCCTAGCAAATTATTTTATTTGCTAAAAAAAAGTCAGAAACCATGGTCCACGAGATAGATGGAAAATGTTTTTATTTTCCATTCCCTTTTATCCCTAATAGTGGTTTAGACTTTAGCTGTTCCTTCTAGCGTAAAAGGAATCCTATGATGGATACATCTTATGTGTTTAAATGTACACTGTATTTATATCAATCTACACACACACACACATATACCCTCCCACATATACATATATATACCCTCCCACACACACATATACCCTCCCACACACACATATACACACACACACACATATATATATATATCGTGTGTGTACAAGTATTTGTACATATACACATCAAGATATACTTATTATAAGTATCCTACGTGACGCAATAATGTTATATTGGTCGTGTAAACAGCGTCCATAGTATGGTTTTAGTGTCCAAACACACGCACATTCACACGAGATCCCGCGCGCGCACTCGCCATGATTGATTGCTAGCCACTAAAGCTTGTTTACTTTTTCTTTCTGTGTTCCTTTCTGTCGAAGAGCGTAGGCTCGAAACGTAAAAGACTTTCTCACTTCCCGAGCGTTAAACTAATACGTCTGTTTGTTGTCTACACCACCTGCCTTTGTCTTTCGTTTTGTCTTTTGTTTTTTTTTTTTAATTCCAACAAATAATGAAAGTGAACGATGGCGCAAACACGAAGACTTGCCCTGATATCTTATTTATTATAATGCTTACAAATGTCGGCACAAGGCCAGCAGGTTTTGAAGGGAAGGGAAAGTCGATTGCATCTACTCCAGTATTTGATTGTTACATTTTTCAGTGACCTCGCAAGGGTGAGAGACAAAGTCGACCCCGTCAAAACTTAAGTTCGGAATGTAAAGGTGGGTGAAATGCCGCCAAGTATTCCGCTTGGCGTGACAACTGTTCCTGTTTAATGTAATAAAACGAGAGCACAGTGGAAGAATAATTTCTTTCTACAACTTTCTGATCAAATTTAGACAAGAGAAAAAAGATCAGTTGAAGATTCTAATGGAAAAAGCCTAACGCCGTTCTAATTAAATAGAAGGCCATGGAAAATGGTGAAAGAAAGAATGAGAGAATTAAAGTTGGTCTCTATTTTCAACGAGGACTTTTTTCGCATATAAATATTTAAGACTTCGTCGGAAGGCATATAACGGTAATATTGGAACGTTTCTTGCGTCTGATGCCATGGCACTGTTCTGCATTTTGTGATTTTGAATCAAGATTTCTGATGTTGTTCCGTATAATGTAATTATCCAATGAATCCCCTCTGTGTGTGTGTTGTGCCTCGATGTGGGCAACTACTTTCAGACTGATTGATATTTTACTTTCGTTTTCTCAGTGGGGGTAGAGTGGGGGTGGGGCTTAGAGGTAAATCAATATCCAGTCACATTTAGATATGAAATTGGGTTGGAATCAATCAGGGGATTGATTCAAATAGATTGATTACAAAAAGAATATAAAAAAAAACAAGCGTTCAATTAAAGGAAAAAGTATATTTCAAATGTTACAGAAGCAGGCGACAATGGCTGTAGTTTTGCATTTAGGTTTTGTAGTGATTACACACACACACACACACACACACACACGCATGGATTCAAACTCATACACACGACTACACACTCACATACATATACAAACATTTGCCTGTCTATCTATTCACCTATCTGATTACCTGTCTGTTCACTCTCTCTCCCTCTCTCTTTCTTTCCACAGGTAGATAGATCAATAGATAGATAGGTACGTAGCTATGTAGATAGAGAGATATGTGTATATTTATATATATTGATTGAATGTACAAACATATAGGAGATATTAAAGTAAAGCTTCAGAGAGAACTGTAATTATATCAGCTGTAACTGCCATGTGCATGCCTCACGCATATATATACATATGTACAGAAACCAATAAGATGTGGGGCGTTTTTTGATATCTAGCAGGTCAAAGTATCAGGTAGACCGTTCGTCACTATTTCTTATATACATGAACACTTAAAATAGTCAACTGGGATTTAGCTACTATGTTTAGCAAGACGTTGTACCATATGGAGAAATCCATTATTGCCTCATACAAAGCAAACAGTTGGAGGTGTTTTGAGAGAGAAGCTACGCAAGTCAGTGAAATATGCTTTCAGAGAGATAAGCTGCTATTTTAATCAGGTCTATCCACAACGTAGAGATCTTGTTCGTTGGGTCATTCATATAAAATGAGGCAGACACTGGAAACCGCTGCAGTTAAGTGGTTTGTTGACTTTTCTTGCTGCATTCCAGGCGCTTAATTTCGCTTCATATTCTGCCATAATGCTGCCTCATTTGCTAATGCAGCTACCTGCGATATACATAGTTTTATATTTATCCACCGGTTCTGGTGTTATCGGCAAGTTGATGAAGCACCTCCCAGAATTACATTGTATAAAAAAGAAGCAATCATTAATATAACATTATGCTTAAAGCATTCCGTAAACTAATATAAACATAGGTTATTATTGTTGTTTCGATATTATAGTTTTTAAGGGTTTCCATATCTGGAAATCTGCTTTTTGTAAATCTATATAATTTTATTCTTATAATTTGGTGTAATATTGTTTGTTTATTATTGTTCTTGGTGTTGGTGTTGTAGATGTTGTTCCGACACAAATATCTCCTGATGGACTAAACTGGTAAATGTGTCAATCTTGTTTTATGTTAGGCAAACTTTTTTGCGCGGTGATGAATCCCAACAATCGCTTGATGAAGTGTATTAGAGAAGAGATTCTGGAGATGAATTCCACCCATTATTCCACCATAATTACATTCTCTATGAGAATTCTTACAACATCAACGAAGAAGATATTTGCAACGAAATGTTTTCGTATGTGTTTATTCCGTTCTTTTTGATAACCATGCCAGAACACATATATGGAGATGTGTGTAAGGAAATGGATGGATAACTAACCCTGAAATCGTACTAAATGCACATCATTAAGAATTTTCAGGCTGATGTTGTATTATCGTGTGATAATGTGCTATTTAATGCTACAATGAAAAAGTAATTTTTCCAACACTGTAAGATTTCAGAAACGAAGAGAAGTCTGTGTTCATTTATTACAAAAGAATACAGAAGCACTTTTAGTACTCATATCGCATTTGATCTCGTTTGGAATCCACCGCAATCAACCCTATCACTCACCTCTCTCTCTCTCTCTCCCCCCCATCTATTTATCTGTCTGTCTATCTATTTACCTATCTGTCTCTCTGTCTATCTATCTATCTATATGTCCCTCTGTCTATCCATCTATCTATCTGTCTATCTATCTACCCACCTATCTAAATATTTATCTAACTATCTATTAATATATCTATCTATCTGTCTGTCTATCTATTTATCTATAGGTCTGTCTATCTATTTATTTATCTATAGGTCTGTCTGTCTATCTATCTATCTATCTATCTGTCTATCTATTTATCTATCTTTTTGTCTATCTATTTATCTATCTATCTGTCTGTCTGTTTATTTATCGATCTATCTGTCTGTCTGACTGTTTGTCTACCTGTGTATTTTTCCCTTTCGGTATGCGCCTTTAATTCTGAATCTCTTTCTAGTTCAGTGTGATAGAGGAAGAGAGCGATAAATATAGAAATATTAAAGAGACACTGGTGGAGTAAGAAAAACAGAGTGCTTGACGTCACACAAATGTAGTGCCGGTATTGCCACAATTGCTCTCTATCTCTCCCTTTCCGCGCTCTCTATTCATGCCTCTCCTTAAATGTGTGCCTCTCATTTTCTGTCTATCACTATTTTACTTCAATTATTATTGTTATTACATTCGTGCCTGTGATAAAAAGTAGCACTCCCGAATATGATGAATAAATCAGTCACCGTTCTATGAATAGCCAACGTTTAACCTAACACTCAGTCTTCGTACGACTGATACGTACGTTGTTGACTGCATCCTACTTTAACTCCTGAAAGAAGAGTCAGGAGAAAAACGTGAAGTAATTTGCTTCATTTTTCGCCTCATAAGTATACAGAGGCATGCACAGAGAGGACGGACAAAAAGAAGTCAGAAAAAAAAGAAAAAAAAAACAGATAAAAGATGCTGAAATAGAATTTCTAACAATATTTGAATGGCAAATAATCTCTTCTGCATTCTTTGGTAGAAGAGGAATTTGATGTCGTCCATTTTGATTTAATCTTAATTCTAACCCCTTCGGAAAATGGTACGATAAAATCTTCAATTCCATACTTCGTTTACAAAGATATACATGCATACTTTATATACATACATACATACATACATACATACATACATACATACATACATACACACGTACGCGCGCACACATACATACACACACACACATATATAAACATTGATATAGGCATGTGAATGTTCGTGTGTAATCGATAAACTTACATGACTTGAGGCAATATAATTTATCAATGCAATCGATCGAGATATTTATACACTAAGACCTCACAACAACTTCATAGGCCGATGCTGTGACAATAAGTCTACCGTGAATTATATAAATGAGAAATGGAAGTGATGGATATTCAAATAAACACCATAAAGCAAACTTGCAATATTCACCGCAAATTCTCTCGTGGGACAACGAGATGTATCGACAACCGTTCGCCTCGTCAACCACTTTTGGAGAGACACAATGTCGGTTTGTTGTGCAATGTATAATAGCAAGTGGCTTCAACTGGTAATTGGTGTAAAATTTGACCAGGAACATTGAGCAGGCACGAAACGGTCATTTCTTCATATATCAACGAGATATGTACCTGTCAAAGAAAGGTAATGGAATGTAGCTTGGAAGTGGTCCACTGGGAAGATAATCATTTTGGGAAGTTTAAATGACTGCTGAGAGAGGAGGAGGAAAATTTCAATGAACTTTGTAAATATGATTCATAATTTCACCTGCTCGAAATATTTAAGACTAAGATTTGACAGTCACCAACATTAGATATATATATATATATATATACTATATATATATATATATATATATATATATATATATATATATATATATATATATATATATATATTTAATTTGCCTGCGGGAGAAGTTTTGGATATGCAAATAAAGCTCCTATTCCATCATGCTGGCCCCAATCTAAAGATGCTGACTGGCGAACCAGTATTTTGGAGCTGCAGCAAGCAATATTTATCTATATTGCTATAAGATAAATATAGTAATAAAAACAATAATCGTTGGATGGAACTTATAAAGATTTAATGCATCGCTACATGTGTTTCCATAAATTACATGTCATCTTAAGAGAAATTCGTATTCCTAAGATGATTACTATGTAGTCCGTAGTGTACGTGATCATCGGGTTGATCATCTTTATGGATTCATTTCTTCAGGCGATATAATATTAATAAATGTTTAACTGAATGTTTGACCAGAGAGAAGGTTGATTTCCCTTCAAATCAAAAGGAATAAACATTGAAAGGTATAAGCATCCCACAAGTAAGAATCCATTAATGTTATAACGCCTGAAGAAATGAATCCATAAAGGTGATCAACCCGATGGCCACAGATACTACGGACTACACTGTAATCATCCCAGGAATATGGACTGGGATCTTAAGAGACATGAGATTTGTGGAAATGCGCGTAGCGATGCATTAAATGTTTATAAATTCCATCCAACGATTATTGTTATTAGTAATATATATATATATGGCGTGCTGGCAGAAACGTTAGCACGCCGGAAGAAATGCCTAGCGGTTTTTCGTCTGCTGTTACGTTCTGAGTTCAAATTCCGCCGAGGTCGACTTTGCCTTTCATCATTTCGGGGTCGATAAATTAAGTACCAGTTACGCACTGGGGTCGATATAACCGACTGAATCCGTTTGTCTGTCCTTGTTTGTCCCCTCTGTGTTCAGCCCCTTGCAGGTAGTAAAGAAATAGGTATTTCGTCTGCCACTATGTTCTGAGTTCAAATTCCGCCGAGTTCGACTTTGCCCTCCATCTTTTTGGGGTCGATAAATTAAGTACCAGTTGCGTACTGGAGTCGATCTAGTTGACTGGCCTCCTCCCCCAAAATTTCAGGCCTTGTGCCTATAGCAGAAAGGTTTATTAATATATATATATATATATATATATATGTAAAAGTACTGCGGTGGGCTTGTTTGACTAAAATCTTTCTCAGCCCTCCCCAGCATCACTGCGGTCCAATGACTGAATCGAATTAAACATAAGATTTTGAACCATGCTAAAATGAGTACCGATCACTTACTCTGCTTTCACCTCTTTTCCTTCTCTCTCACTTTCTCTGTTTCTCCCTCCCATTCTCTCTCTCTCTCTCGACATTAGGAAAACATATTATTGAGTTAAAAAAGAAATATTTAATATTTCCCTCTTCTCTAATGTTTTTAATTCTCTAATTGTATAAATAGATTTTACAATTCATTTTGACAGAAAGTTCATCAATTCTTAATTAGAAATTAATGGTAAAAGCATTTTAATGAAGAAACAAAATAATGAAATCAACCTAATAAAATGTTATTTACAAGTATTTTATCTTCCCTGAATATATTTTTAACACTTTAGATCGAGTTTCCTCGAAGCTTTCATCCTCTCACTCTCACTCTCTCTTTCCCCACGCATCTTACAAACTTCCCCTCGTTCTCGCAGTTTCTTTCTCTCCCTCTTTCTCCTTATTTCTCATGCCCCTCTTTCTCTCTCAATCTCTTTCTTTCGCTCTCTCTTGTTTTCACAGTTTCCTCCTTTCACTCTTTTTTCTTATCTTCTTTCACACATTCATCTCTCTCTCTCTCTCTCTCTCTCTCTCTCTCTCTCTCTCTTCTGTTTTCTTTCTTTCTTCACCCCTCTCCTTAGAATGATTTTTCTCTCCTGATGCGTCCTTCATAACTTCAATCATTTTCAAGTACACATTCTGTCCGTCTGTCTATGTATCTCATCATACGACTCCTTCTTCTTCGCCACATAATCATCAATATTATATATTTAAATTTAAATTACCTCTCTTTCTTTCTCACTCTGTGCATATAAATATGCTTGTGTGTGTGTGTTGTGTGTGTGTCTATACATGTATACGTATTTATATTTGCATATATATATGTGTGTGTGTATGTCTATATGTATGCATGTATTTAGGTAGGAATAGAGAGGAACAGAGAGAGAGAGAAAGAGAGACAGAGGCAGGAAGAGATGGAAATGAGATGGAATTTTTTCGTTATTTGAGTAGTTCTTTATCAAGCAATCGAAACACTGGAAGGCACACTTATATATCTATTTATTTATCTATCTATCATTCTATCTATCTTTAAGCTTGTCTGACTGTCTGTCTGTGTGCGTGTGCTTACGTGTGCGTGTGTGTGTGTGTGTGTGTGTGTGTATCAGGCATTTGAAGTTCCCCGGCCATATAATTGCCACTCCGTCGCTTACGACGACGAGGTTTCCGGTTGATTCGATCAACGGAACAGGCTGCTCGTGAAATTAACATGCAAGTGGCTGAGTACTCCACACAGCTCCCAGGTCCTTTCAAATACAAGTACTACTCATTTTTGCCAGCTGAGTGAACTGGAGCAACATGAGGTAAAGTTTCTTGCTGAAGGACACAACGCATCGCCAGGAATCGAACTCGCCATGAGCCGAATTCCCTTACCACTACGCTACGCGCCTTCACTCCTGGTCATATACAAGATGTAAAAGCTTAAGTAAGTCTCCCTCTTACTGAAGACCTCTTCAGGTAATCAAGTCTTGGCTGGAAAAATAAGACGGGATAGTCACGACCGAAAAGTCTTTTTTTATTCATAGTCACAATTTAGATGGATTGGGGATTAAATAGCATGAAAGATGAAGAGTCTTCGAGGATGATATGCGATCAACGCAGAAGAGCAACCAATTCTCGGTGAAATTTCCCCTTTCTCAGTGAAAACTTCCCGTACCAACCCACCTGAAACCTCCGCTAGTTGCATGAAGTGATCTAAAGCCTTCTATTAAAATTTTATGTTAATTCATGTTACAAACAGACCAACAAGTACGAATTTATTCTGCATTATTTAAAAAATTGAGCCAAAATCAATGCTTTATATAAGTATATGGTAATAAAAAGGGCAAGGAAAGACAGATAGCCTAGTAATGGAAACTGTATAAATAAGATGACATTGGCCATAGGATTAATGAGAAAGAGAGAAAGAGAGAGAAAAAGAGAGAGAGAGAGAGAGAGAGAGAGAGAAAGAAAGAAGAAAGAAAGAAAGAAAGAAAGAAAGAAAGAGAGAGAGAGAGAGAGAGAGAGAAAGAAAGAAAGGAAAAGAGAGAGAGAGAATATAATAGTATGAACCAACAACGGAGTTCCCGTGGAAAGAAAAGGTTGACAAGATAATCTTGGAAATATTATTGGTCTTCCTATTAGAATGACTTTGATCAAAAGTTTGCCCAAATATGGTTTGTGAGTTTGACTGCAACTATCCTTATATCTGCAGAATAAAGAGGCGCAGGTTGAGGATAGCAGAGGTTCGTAGTCCTAGCGAGAAAAAAATTGAAGTTTTATTTTTGGTCCTGGGGTAGGAGAGGCAATGCGTAACTGGTGAGTCGATCGGGTGACGGAATAGAAGAGGAATTTAACTTGAAGCTCCCTGTGAGGAGTAGCGACATTATTATTTGTAACTTAGTATTTATTCTATCGGTCTCTTTGGCCGAACCGCTAAGTTACGGGGACGTAAACACGCCAGCATCGGTTGTCAAGCGATGTTGGCGGGATAAACACAGACACACAAACACACACTCATATATGTGTGTGTGTGTTGTGTGTCCCTTTCTGTAGAAGAGCGTAGGCTCGAAACGTAGAATACTTTTTCTATTCCTGAGCGTTATACTAATACATCTGTTTGTTTTATACACCACCTGCCTTCGTCTTTTGTTTATTTTCGTAAACTTTCCCTATATATATATATTATATATATATATATATATATATATATATATATATACATGTACAGATGTGTGTGTATGTATGAGTGTGTGTGTGCTCGCGCTTATTCATACATACGCACAAACACACATATCCGCACACACATTTTATATCATACATATATATTTATGTATGTGTGTGTGTATGTGTGTGTGGGTTCATTAACCTGATATCTTACATGATTCCAGCGATAATAATTTCCATTTTGTTCCTTAATGGTCATATTTATCGACGCACTTTCATTTATTAATATCTTCGTTCATATTACGATTATTATCGATACGCCATAATATCGTTGCTACTATTATTATTATTATTACAATTATCATCATTATCATCATTATCATCTTTATTAAAAGCAGCGGCAGTGGCAGCAGTAACAGTAGTTGTTGTAGTAGTAGAATGTAGTCTGGATGATGGTGACATTGATTGTGATGGCAAATTCAATAATTTCTCGAAAAATAGTTAATATAGAGTGTCTTTAGTACATCTACTTCCGACCATTCTCTCCCTTAATTCACCCTCTTCTGTCACACTCTCCCTCTCTTTCTCTCCTATTCTCTCGCTCCTTTTCCTCTTTCACACACACACACACACACATATACACATGTTCGCTTCTGTAATTTTTCATGCTTCATTGTGGTATAATTTTTCATTTTTTTCCTAATCGTCAGCAAAAACTTGCGAACAGATAATCGTGCGGACATGCTTGTATATACATCTATAATATATAGATAGGACGATTTCTAAGTATGTTATGTTTCAACATGTTCGTGAAAGCACGCGTATATATAAGAGGAAAGAAAGCTCTAGCCAATATACATTCGCTGTTATATGTGTAGTTAGACGCAAAATAAATATTCATGCGGACATCACATTGCAGCTGTTTCTAAGTTGGAAATAAATGGAAACAAATATATATTTTCTTTCTCTCCGTAAATATACAAATGGATCTACATGATCTGCTTCGAAAGTCACTTGGTCTGTTCGGAGGAAGAACGCCACACAGGTTGTTCACGGAAAGAAATATAACTAGTAGCTGTGTCTATATATATATATATATAATATATATATATATATATATTATATATATATATATATATATATATATATATATATACCGGAGTACACATAAATGTGACACAAGGTGGAAAAAAGAGTACTCAAATACCAGTGGTAGAGTAATATGCTTTATTTTAAGCAGCAGAAAATTCAACAAAATCTGTTACTCTGAGTTTCTCGTTTGCTAGCAAAAACTGTCTGATGAACGGCAACGAGAAACTCAGAGTAACAGATTTTGTTGAATTTTCTGCTGCTTAAAATAAAATAAAGTATATATATATATATATATTTGTTTGTATGCGGTGAGCGTGAAGAACGAATGTGCTCCACTTGCATAAATAATTACGTTGGTGATAGTGGGCGTTAATACACACACACACATACACGCACGCATACATACACACGTATACACAAGCACGCATACACACACACGTATACACACTAACACACACACACACACTAACACACATACACACATGTATATACCTAGGTGTATAATATTTATAGTCTATACGTAATACAGAACGGCGTAAACATGTACGCATAATTTCTAGTATGATAAACTTAATACTACATGAAGGTTACGAAACAGCCGTTACCCAGTGAAAGTCTCCTGGTTAAATAAATCTATATTCATACCTCATACCCCCTGATTTTATGCTTATACACACACACACACACACACATATATATATATAGTTAATCCAAACAAGAAAACACAAAAAAACACAACAACACGAGGACGTGGAACAAATAAAGTATTATTGGACGCTAAGGGAAGAAGGAGGGTTTAACGTTTCGAGGGGAGCTCTTCGTCGGAAACATAGGAGAAGTAAAGATCCCGAGAAGGGAAGATAGAGGAAAAAAATCACCAACGGCACTCACAAGGTCACATATTGAAAGACCGACACATATTCTAGTGTATTTTTTAGTGATAAATTATTCACAATTTACTGAGCTCACTTGATTGTAAAAGGATTGGCAGAAACACGACAGAGATGTCAAATTCCCTTCTGGACAACGCTTTATCTTTTAGTTTTGATGTTTACAAGGTTTTTTTCCTTAACGACATCTCCAGAACATTCTGTGCAAACGCAAGAATTTATGATTCCGTAAAGATGTTGTCTGAACCCCACATATGACAGATGCATCATTCCTTTTGACGTTTCAGCTTGAATAGCATGGATGTCATCACTCATAGTATTTCTGAATCTTAATGTTTCCGCGTCCACTGGCTTACTATGAAGATTGACGAATGCTGTACATTCGTGGTCTCCATGACTACGAAGGAGCCAATCTATCAATCGATGTACTGTGAGTATTAAAGAACTTAAATTACCACCGGCAGAAAACTCTGGAAATTTGAAAATAATCGCGGATATCAACGACAAAAGAATTAAACTTTTAGCGTTTAGTTGTTTCAGTCATTAGATCGCGGCCATGCTGGGGCACCGCCTTGAACAATTTTTATTCGAATAAATTGATCCCCGACCCCCCGTCCTTTTGTTTTTCTTTGAAACAAAACCTTGTACTTATTCTATCGCTCTCGTTTTACCGAACTGCTAATTTACCGGGACGTAGGTACACCAATATCGGTTGCCAAGGGGCAGAGGAAAACGCAGACACACACACACAGGCACAATCACACAGAGACACACACACACACAAAATCACACACACACACATACACACACACACGCACACACACATGTATATATGGCAGGCGTCTTTCAGTTTTTGTCTACGAAGTCCACTCCCAACGCTTTGGTCGCCCCGAGGTTATAGTATGTGTTTGGGATGCAAGCTTCTTACCACACGTGCACACCTCCACCTCATCGCGTCTATCTAGTCAAAACAATGATAAACCGTTTACAGTGTCATTTTATTTGTTAGAAATAGCGAGTGAATATCCCTCTCATCGTCGGATAATGTCGTAAAAATAGACTCATGTAATTGAGATTACAATGTCCGGTGGGATGTCTTCAATCATTAGTCTGCTCCAATAAGACAACTGCAACAACAAAAACAACAACTACAACCACTCACAAAAGCCATAACAAAAACAAAAATGAGTATCTAAGGAGGGTGCTTATACATGGTCAGCCTAACTACTAGAAATACCAGCGAACCTTCACTTAAATCTTACATGATAACTAAACTTATATTGGTTGGCGGGGTATGTAAAATATAATGTCTAGAATACATAACAAGTGATAGACATGGTTTGGATATTGTTAACTATAGACCTGCTCTCTCATCACTGGTCTCAGTGAAAACGACAAAGGACAAAATTGTAATAGTGTTTGAGATGTAGCAGACGAGCCATCATGGAGGTGAAAGGGAAACATTATTTCTTTTCCTTTGTTTAAAATGTTAGAAGATATCGAGGTAAGAAGAAGCATCATAGACTGATGTAACAAAATTGTATGATTATTTTTTGATGAATCGTATTTTGATGCAGGGCTGTACGTATTTCCCAAGGATGGTCAACTTCTGAAGAGAAATTATACAGATATGCAGATAGACAGACAGACACACACACACACACACACACACACACAAACACACACACACACACACACACACACACACACACACACACACACACACACACAGATATATATTAACTTTGATTTTTGTTATATATATATATATATGCAAGCTTGCATACATGTGCATGCGCATACACCAGCATATATATATACGCGCATATATATACACATATATACTCGTGTGTCTTATTCAACAATAGTTTTAATCCATTCATCTTCATTTAGATAAGTCGCAAATCTGCTCAGGCCTTTTTTAGATCTTACATTCTCCGCATTCGGTCACTTAAAGTCAGCGTGTTTGTGATTCGCATCGTAATTAGCCCAATTTGGCCGCTCAACCCAATTTATCTATGCGAGATCAAACTTCTAGAGACCTGTCCATCATTAAACGACATTATATACAATTTTCTTGTATAGATTTTCAATATGATTTCTACCTGAGGCCAGCGCCGAATACTCATTAAATTCTGTTACTGAGTTGGCGAAAGGCAGAACTACATTTCGAAAATTCTTGCATATTTAGAATACACCAACGCAACATAATCACTGAAAGAAAATCATTCTATCAAATATTTAGAGAGGGTCCTCCACAAAACGATAATTTGGGCCTATGCCTATATTTCATTCCACAGCAACAACACCACCACACGCAACACACACACAAACACACACATATGTGTATCTGCTGGCTTCTAAGATGCATTCATTCCTGTACAAAGTTATGCATTCTGATGTTATTAGGAACCTGTACATGTCTTTTGCGTTTAGTTGCTGATGTTGAATCCAAGTGAGCAGCTTCCAGCTCCTTCCAGACGTTGACAAGAAAGGATGGGGCAACTTTCAGAAAGCGAGTTATCTCTGCGTCTCAATACAGCGCTTTTCACGCAAAGATCACAGCGTGCCTTTTCATTTCCTGAGTCGAGCTGGCAGAAAAGGCGGCGAGCTGACAGGTTCGTTAGCGCGCCGGGCGAAATGCGTAGCCGTTACGTTCTGAGTTCAAATTCCGCCGAGGTCGACTTTGCCTTTCATCCTTTCGGTATCGATTACATAAGTACCAGTTACGCACTGGGGTCGATATAATCGACTTAATCCTTTTGCCTGTCCTTGTTTGCCCCCTCTATGTTTACCCCTTTATGGGCCATAACGAAATAATTATTTATCTGAAAAGTAAATTAAAAAAGAAATAAATGTGAAAAGGTGTCGTCAAAAGCCCTGGCACACACCCTGTATATTTGCGTTTAGTATGTTTCATTATCGACTTATTAAAAGATATCTGAAGATCGTTTTAGAGAAGACACTCTTGATTTATGTATTTAAATAGGAAGCTGTGACTGTAGACTTGAATAAAATATGTAGCCTTAAATTTATTATAGTTAAACCACATAATACGAATACCTTATTTCAACTCTCGTTCCTATCAGATCAGCTTTAAAGTTCTTTATATTTTAGCCACGAGAATTTCTACAGGGGATCTAAATTTGCATTTTTGCTGTTTTATGTAATCGCAGTTGAGCATGACTTTTGTTGTTCTGTTTTCATCCATATATTTGCGTGGACATGGCGTACAATCAGTAAATTCAGTCTTTTTACCGAAACATGGATAAAAATAAATCCACGATATTGGCTTGCCATAAATAGGGTCTAAAAACAAATTGCTCACGACGCTCACTCAAGTGGAACATCGCGGAACGATCTTCACCACGCGTGAATGGACCACATTTATGAAGGTTATGGGTAGCCGAATGATCGTATATTATTTTGAGAGCCAAGAATTTCTCTGCACTGCTTAATTCAAGATACGAACTTCTCTGTAAATGCAGACATATGGACAAATTCGTCTTATCGAACTGGAAGACACTGCCTTCTCCGGATTAAGCAAGTTGCATCACAGACTATGGTCTTCTCCCAGTCGGATTTTTCTACATCTGCTATATTAATTCTGATTTGAAGCCTATCGGTTTTAAGCCTCATTATCACGGACAAAGGGGATGCAATTCTTGGCTTACTTTCCTTTCTTTTCTCTTTTCTTTTCCTTTTGTTTCTTCGCTGCGTTTTCTCTTTCCAAATTGTGCATTCACATTCCTTTCGTCTTTTGTCGAGTCAGCTGATCGCCCAGCGTAATTTCTCGCTTTGTTTTTCTTTCAAATACGACCAGCCATGTTGTGCATTTCAGACTGAAGAATTGCTTGAAGGATCAAGGGATAATATACAAACACTGATGATATAATGTGTTTCAGTAGTATGGAACTAATAGCCCCTCCTTCTTTCTATACTGTATATATATATACATATATACATGTATATATATATATGTATATATATATGTATATACATGTATATACATGTATATATGTACATATATGTATATATATATGTATATATATAAATATATATGCACACGCATATCATATGTATGCATGTATATACATACATATATATATATATATATATATATATATATATATATTATATATATATATATATATATATGGGTTTCTGTATGTGTGCTAGTGAGTGTGTGTGTAATACTTTCTGCGTAAATATACACCGGCCAATTATTTGCAGCAGTTATCATGTATCCTTATTAACATGAATAGTATTAGAAATAATTCTCTACCTCTCGCTCTCTCTTCCCCCTCTCACTCTCCCCATGCATTTTCTATGGTTGTTAAGAAAAGAACCCCGTGGCTAACAGCAAGTGTTACTGGAATTCCGAAGTCTTCTAACACTATGAGTGCAACAGAAATATTTTTCATACAAATTACTTTACCAAATTTGTACTGGAAATATATATAGCTTCTGTGGCATATCCACTCACTTACTTTTCCGTGGTTCTCAACAATGACCTTGCCAAAACCTGAAGTGGCCCTCAAAACACAAAGAAAACATGGAACTTCAAATTAGTAACTAAAGCCACAGAAAATCGAGTTGTGGTTTAATACAAATCGTGCGCGGAAATATGGTGCAAGCGTAGAAAGAGAATGTCGTTGGCTACACAAAAACTCTAACACAAATAATGTCGTAATTCTATTGAATTATGCAGTAACTATTCGTGTTCGTTCATTCAAAAATGAATACATGATTGCAATAAATTTGTGCAAACAAAGGCGAGTAAAATAGTAGAAATTTAATTTATGTGATTCGATTGACAGGTGGGCGGTGGTGCTGCACAGCCAGTATTATGTTTTATATATAACAATCGAGGGAGCGTCTACATAGTTGCCTAATGTGTTAGAAATAGTAGTCAGTTTTCCCTCAGACGACAGCATGGCACTTCAAAACATGTTCCCAATATGCTCGTAGGAAAAAAAAACCTGACGATCATAGTCACGGCTGGAACATCTTCGACCATAGATTTGAATCGAAGCAGATACTAATAACAGCAACAACTATAACAAACACCAGCGATAGAAACTACAAAAAGAAAATGGACGCTTAATCAAAACTCGTCATTTGTTTCGCTGGTTTACATTCTTATGAAAGATTGCTTTTTGTAGTCCATGAAAATATCGTTATTGCAACCAGTGATACTTGTATCATTGTAATATTGAACTTACAATAAGTTACAAAGTTTCCTTTCAATTGCGCTCTCCATTACTGAAACCAACCGACACTCATACGACTTAAAGCCACAAAAAACAGTCCCTGACTTATAATTGGTGTTGTAAAAACTAATTATTCAAAATTTATTACATAAATTTCTTAATATAAATAAATTAGGCCCATGTATGAACTGTTAAATGTGTATTTATGATATACCTTTCACCTGCAGTCGTTTTATATTCTTTATATACTCAGGCAGTAATTAATTTCTCTAATGGGTTTGTATATGTTTGTGCGGATGTGTATGACTGTAATAATTATTTGCAACACGACAGATAGAATATGGATGGTAATTCAAATTAATACAGTTGTTAATGTTATCTGGTAGTTGTCCTTTGAGATGTGACATCGATCATCATTTGTTACTGAAAGAACGCTGGTTCACGCATGCAACCATTCACATACTCCCTTGTAGACGTACACGCATATTCTCAGACGGGGTTGAAACGCTGTTTGATCTTTCAGTGTTGGTCACCGACCCACTTCCATTGAACGCACACACACACACACACACACACACACACACACACACACACACACATTCACCCACCACTCTTTTACACGCACTCGCACACACATTTACACGCAGAGAGTCGAAACGTTGTTTGATTTTTTGCACCCCTTCCTTCCTTATTCATCTATCACCCCTTCCTTTCTCATTCATATCTTGTGACGGAGAAAGACACAACATATAGTAGATGATACACGGCGCTTTCTTTGCCACTTCCTCTCTCTCCCTCTCAGTCATGGCTATTACTCTCACTACTTCTCCTTCACTGAATTACTATTTTCTCTCCTCTCCCTTCACTTACAATACTGTTTCGCCTACTCTGTGATTTTGGAGAAATATATATATATATATATATATATATATATATATATATATATATATATATATATAATATGCCTATATACATACATATATGTACATACCTACATGTATATGTATATACCTACATGTATATGTATATATACATGCTTATATGGGTACAGGATATAAAAAAACGTTGAACACAATGAGAAACGAAAACATAAATACAAAAACATAGAAACGAACTTCTTTGGAAAAACGAAAAAAACAGAGAAACGAGACAAACAACATAAAGAATATTCCCCTTCATCAGTTGTCCCTGTTTCATCTACTCCGCGTTACTATCAGCACGGCGCTTTCTACTAACATATCCATGCATAGTCTTCTGCTTGTATAGGTTCATCCTTCCATCTCATGATGTATGTATGTATGTATGTATGTATGTATGTATGTATGTATGTATGTATTTACTAGAATCCTGAACATTTATATATATATATATATATAAATTATATATATATATATAAATTAGGAAAAAACCCACCTTTTATCAATTCAATAATGAAAAAATTTAATTATACCATTTAGAAAAAATTATATCTTATAGAAAATTTAAATATGAGATAAAACATATACCAATAATTAAGTAATGTGCAAAATAATAAATAAAACGTATATATTTGGTAGAATATATATATCTGTGTGTGTGTGTATACATACATGTAAATTTATAAATCAAGAAGATGAAATGAAGCAGCTTTAATCACAAAACACAACAATTGTTTCTGTACATTATACACAAATATGCCACTCTCTCTCTCTCTCTCTTTCTCTCTCTCTCTGTCATTGTGTTTGTTCACTTTTCCGGAACTCGGCTAAAGAACCAGATATAGAATCAAAAATAATACATACTCAGGTTAAAGATTCAATCCAGTGACAAAAACAAGCACAAGATAACAAGCAAAAGCTTAGGCAAGGGTTTTCATTATAATATTGTAATATAAGATATTTAACGAAATAAAGATTATTGCAAGAAATTCTTACTGAATATTTCCTTATATGTTCGATATTAGTACGATACAAAAGCTAAGTAAAGTTTCTGTAAGAAACAATTCTGATAACAAAAATAGAACAAACACACTTTAAGTGACTTTCGTTGTTCTGGAGCAGTATCTGTGACCTCTATAGAAATAACAACCTCTTGAATAAAAATAGACAAAAATGTATGTAATTTTAACATTTAATGTAAAATCTACATCTGCGTACTTTTAATTATTATTATTTTTCGTCATTTCAGATATAATTCATTGCTAAATATTCCAAGCGGATACCAAAACGTTGCTCATGTTTTCTGTTTTTGGTGAAAATATTCCCATCGGTTTGTATATTCTATATATGTAACGAACGGAAATTCACGTTTAAAGGGAAGCCGTAAAATGAAAAATAGCAACATATGTTGCGATATCTCTGAAAGTAAATCTTTGGATTGTCATTTATTCTTCTGATGCAGAACATTGAAGTTAATCTACAAATATTTGCCAAATTCCTCACATCAATTGGTGATGATTTACTTCTTATTTATAGAGGAATTTCTTGAATTCAGAATCTCAGATGGATTCACACAGAATACCAAGATTTCAGAATAAGCACTACAAAGAGATGTCTTTAAAAATCCTGTAAAAGGAAACGTTGTCATGGGAACCCGATATTATTCGTTATAATTCTTTCGTAAAATCAATAACCTTCACTATAACATTCCGTATCTTTGAAAAGAATGATTGTTATGGTTTATAATACAACAGCAACAACAAATATTAGTAGTGTATCAATGGCATAAGTGAAGGAAAAGCGCTTTGTGTATACATTCGCCAGCGGAGAGAAAGCTAGGTCGTCAGAGGAAAGAAATTAGGGCGAAAAGATAGAAAACGACAAGAATACTAACGAAAATAGCAACAAAGATCATAACAATAGCACCAATAATAGCAACAGTAATAAATGTTTTACACACAACAACACAATTAATAGAAATATTACGAGGATTAAAAGACGCATAAAATATAACACACACACACACGCACATATGCATATATAAAATTTATCTGCAACTGAAGACAAAGAATAAAGAATGAATATGGAGAATCTATTAAATTTAACTTCATTCCTAGAAGACGGAAATGATATGAACATGAATAGTGTCACCGAAGACGGCAGATTCGAATTCGACGACGGAAATGTTACAAGTATACCGGAAGTTGTTCGAGGTGGCAACTTTTCTCGGCGATTAATCATAGACATCGGCATTGAATTAAGGATAACATTTCATGCGCTCATTTTTATATTAGCTGTGACCGGAAACTCGTTGGTTATTACAGTTTTAGCAAAGAACAAAAGGATGAGAACCGTTACCAATGTATTTCTTTTGAATTTGGCTATAAGTGACCTTCTATTAGCCGTCTTCTGCATACCGTTCACTTTGATTCCAGTTATCTTGAGGAACTTCATCTTTGGTCCCGTTATGTGTGTATTGGTTCGTTATTTACAAGGTAAGAATTTTGAAAATCTTTTTCCACAGACATCAAACTGCATCATCAAAGTGTATATTTACAATAGAAGATATATGTATTTTCTTCCAGTTCAGTTCAGCTTTAGGATGTATATTTTATAATATGCATATCTGTACTAGATTTCGAGTTGTTCCCCAAACATAAACAAGTGCCGTCTTTCATATGCACTCTAAAGAAAAGTGGTTTTGTATAGTTTTGTTAATGGCAACGGTTCGGCAGTATTTACATGGCTGCTGAGAATGGGTTTAGAAATCATTTCCTAGGTTATTCTAGAGAGTAGAGTCATGGTACAAATGCTTGAAACTAATTGAACTCTGCTAAATTCAACCAAACATCTAATTAAATCTACAACTACTAATGTATTAAATTATTTCATTGAACGTTGATCATCTCAGAGCATCACATTTCAGACAGTATCTTATGCAGTACAGTTGATGTCTTTCTATGCTTCATCTGCTATTTTCTCTTTCCCTTCTTTTGTATTTTTCAAACACAAACGCGTATATGCTAGCATATACATCAACGCACAAATAAACACATACACACACAAATTCATTTGTGTATACACTCATGTATTGTATTTCCTTTTTCGTTCTTGATATCAACATAAAAAAAGAGCAGTCTTCGTAGTTGCTGTTGTATCTCTTGTTATTTCCACAAGCATTGGCCAAACACTAAAGTAATCCCTTCGCCGCTCTTCGATCTGCTGAAAATAGCAACCTAACCTCTCCTCAAGTCACTTCAAATTGAATGATATAGTCGTAAGTACACTCTAAAAAATGGGGCGTTCATATTTGGTATAACTTTGATCGTAGGTTTGACTAGAAAATAAACAACAGCAATAACAAGAACAGCAACATATTCCTCGCTGCGGCCATTACTTCAACAATCGTTAACTAGTCTTGATGTTACACTTATTTTTCCACAACCACGTACCAACCACAGCCACAACTGCTTTCACTGTTTAGAATTCTATCAACGAAGACTAGAAATTTCATAGAAATCCAGCTAATCTAGTCATTGCCAACACAATATTTCTCCATTATATTTTGACTGACTGCCATCTTTGTTCAAAAGGTGGTGACGCCAACTGTACTTGTTTTCTTGAGACAAGAAATTAAAATTAAACATTTGTAACTGACATTTGACATCACAGAGGAATTCTGGGTCATAAATAATTGCTTTTTTTCTGAATTCATTTGCTTCAGTGCCGTTGAAAGTAAATTAATGATGACCCTAGATGGGTTTTTTTTCCTTATTTCTCTTTTATTATCAATATTTCGCAATTGTTCTCATAAAAGAAAATGCAAAACAGCAAGACAGAAAAAAAACCACAACCAAATTATTCCGTCCTGAGGCAAAATTCTTCGGAAATTTACGAGAAATTATCATTGCTTTATTGTCAGAGAAAATATGACCAACATTGAGTTGTATCTTTAAAATAAAAATTCCAATCAAAGTTGAAAATAGCACTTTCAGTAGAATATTGGTCATGCATTATTAATATTGTTTCAAACAAAAACGGAATTAATGATAACATTGTTAATATATTCAAGAAAGGTGCCGTCATAAAAATGGATAAAATGATATCTAACTAGTGACGGCAACTCAATGAACACACGTGAGGATATCAACAACAACACGGAATTAATTTTGTTTATTATCCATGAAAACGACTGACTTTGTACGATTAATTCTCAAAGTGGGTTACCAAAAAGAGCGAACCCACAGTCGAATTGGAGTGATACATCAAACGCAAGCGGTAAGGAATCAATAATTTATCTAAGACTTCTTCGATTAATTATAGAACGAAATGGCAACAATCGGACTAACAAGGTTAAAAACGAAATGTTTCAAATAAATTATTACTTATGTCAGTTCAATCACCAACCTACCATAGATCGAACCACAGATTTAGGGATCAATATATGACTTGACACAGGATAGGAACTGGGAGGTGGGCCACGGTCCTGACATTAAAATATTTCTGCAAAGAAAACTGCCATGCAGTCACGTTTTCCCACAGGTATCAATGTTTATCTATCTATCTATTTATCTTTGTGTGTGTGTAGGGTGCTTATACCTATTGGTTTTCAATTATATATATATGAGTTTTACCCGAAAATATCACAAAGGAGGGATATAAATACGTTCCTTTCAATTTTTACAAGTTAATAGAGTAACACTTCTACACAATTCAACGATTACTTTGCATCGTTGATGAACTGTTCTAAGCCAACGTCGAATTGTTATAACGTCCACTCCTGCATAACAGTATATAAATTAACCATTAGGGTATATTTAGTATGCTGACCACTCATAAAATAATGACTTTATTCTAATTATATGTATCTTTTTTACTTGTTTCAGTCATTTGACTGTGGCTATGCTGGAGCACCGCCTTTAGTCGAGAAAATCGACCCCAGGACTTATTGCTTGTAAGCAATTCTATCGGTCTTTTTTGGCGAACCACTAAGTTACGGGGACGTAAACACACCACACTTGTTGGGAGAACAAACACAGACACATATATATATATACGACGGGTTTCTTTCGGTTTCCGTCTGCCAAATCCACTCACAAGGGTTTGGTCGGCCCAAGGCTATAGCAGAACACACTTGTCCAAGGTGCCATACAGTGGGACTGAACCCATAATCATGTAGCATGTGGTTGGTAAGCAAGCTACTTACCACACAGCCACTCCTGCGCCTATATATATGTATAATGATTTCCCTGGGGTAGGCAAACGACATTCATAAGGGGATGTTAGCTCTCCATCTACTTATAATTTAGAATTAAGCTTTAGCTGATTACAAATAATGTATCACAAAATAACATGACTAACACAATCGCAACCATTAGCTTAGAGCCATCTCTGTTAGAAGCGATGCACACAGAGCTAGTTCTCCCGCAACATCTTAGCAACAGATGTAAGCGAATGAAAGAGATTATATAAAGCCTGTTCTTTTGTCATCCATTAACTCTCTCTCTCACACACACACACACGCACACACACACACACATATATATGTGTAGGTATATATATTCTCTGTGTAGTAAGGCTACCATTGGTTGTATATCTTAATATCTTAACAACCTTTCAAGCCCATCACACAAGGGAATGCTGTTCGTTTTCATTTTGGATGTTTTAATCCAAAGTTTGGTGTTTTAGTTCGAAATAGAGGCAAATACCATTTCTCTGAGTGATCGGATTCAAAAACTGTTGACCGTAAGATATTTTCGTAGCATGAAACCAATGGTAGCCTCAATACACAAATAAAGATTTTTTTATCCAACAATGCGATGTTAGGCACTTATTCTCTTTGGCCAACATTTACGTATATATATATATATATATATATATATACATATATAATACATATATACATACATATATAATACTCGTAACCACTTCATCATGGCTGTTCGTTCGAACGGACTCTACTGCGATTTTTTAACCCCAAGAGTACATCTCTAACTGGTTAACGGTGCAGAGCTCTATCCGATAAATTGCGAGCAGGGAACCGAACTCCTGCCATCTCTTGCAGACGAGGTGACCGATATATATTTTTAAGTTCTTTGAGTCATTTATCCCGGTTTTCAGGATTTGATACAATCGTGCCTATTCTTCTTCTCACGTTAAAAGCTATGTTGATTTTAAAATGCTTTGGAAGAGAATAACAGATATTGTTTTAGATGTTGCTTTAAGCTCGTTGAGTTAAGACAGATATCGGTTTCAATGTTAGCCTGTCTTTTTATGATTAAAATGTCCAGAAAAAAGTAGCTGTTTGGGACTATTCCATTATAAATTGGATACTGTTGTTTATGTTGCTAATTAACCTTCTTAATTGCAAGAATTGATCAAGTTTATGCGACCACAGAATGAAAGAATCATCCAGGTAGCGCTCCCAATTGGCGAGTAAGTATTTTTGGAAGATTCCACCAAATTTCAGTCTGGCGTATTCGTATATTTGGACGCCATGTCAAGGTTAGCAAATGTAGGGGCGATCCTCGTTCCCGACGCAATCTCATATATATATATATATATATATATATATATATATATATATATATATACCTGAGTAAACACATAAATGTGAAACAAGTGGAAAAAAGAGTACTCAAATACCAGTGGTAGAGTAATATGCTTTATTTTAAGCAGCAGAAAATTCAACAAAATCTGTTACTCTGAGTTTCTCGTTGCCGTCATCAGACAGTTTTTGCTAGAATGGAACTTATATATTAATTCAATCTATACTCTTACAAACGCTACACCTTTAAAAAGAAATGGACTTGTTTGATTGGCCCTTTAGAAAAAACGGTCAATCTTCGAGCGATAAACAAAAGGTCAAAATATATGTATATATATAAAAAAACTTATAAAAATTATAAAATCCGAGGAAAAAACCGAGGAAAAAACCTATTGCCGTTAATGAAGACAGTACAAATTAATGCATAGAAATTAAACCTGTTATAAATACTGCAATACATATTTATATTAAAATCCACATATATATATCAACATACACAAAAGGATGCGCGTAAACGCCATACATACATATACAGACGTATGAATATGAATCTAAATTATACACATAAAAGCATGTGTACATATATTCACGCAAACCGTCTCGCACGCAAGCTAAAATTCATCTATGTAGCAATTCTCATATACTGAGCAAGGAGGGGGAACGAAAGAAAGGGAAAGAGAGAAAAAGGAACGAAGGAGGGGTGGGGAAAAAACTTGTAACGATGATATTGGCATCTATAGAGGCTAGTATACATACACAAGTTTGAATTGATACATATACATACCGTCGTGTATATGTGTGCTTAAGCACAAGCATACTTTCGCTTACACATACACAGATACGCATGCTTACAAAGAAGTGAGTTAATGAACTTATGTAGGCACGCGGCTAAATTTAAAATGTCGAATATAAATATACCATATGGATAGAGTATATATTTTGTATTTTTGATTTTTGATTTTGATTTTGACTCTTGAGCGCTACGACGGATTTATAGCAAAGTCTTATTGTTTCTACATATATATTAGGAAAAACCTACAAACTTTGTTTTCATGTTATTGTATTGCATAGGATTACCTTGATTATTTATAAATGACCCAAAATAGGATGTTATATTTTATTTTATATGTCTTTCGTATATATTTTTATTAATGCACCCATTTTTTAAAAGCAATGTTTTTTTTAAAAAAAAGCAATGTTGTCAAAATTAGAATGTTTATATAAGTTTGTGTATAGCAAAGCATATGTATTTGTAAGCATGCGTATCTGTGTATGTGTAAGTGAAAGTATGCTTGTGCTTAAGCACGCATAACACCGACGGTATGTATATGTATCAATTCAAACTTGTGTATGTATACTAGCCTCTATAGATGCCAATATCATCGTTACAAGTTTTTTCCCCACCCCTCCTTCGTTCCTTTTTTTCTCTCTTTCCCTTTCTTTCGTTCCCCCTCCTTGCTCAGTATATGAGAATTGCTACATAGATGAAT
>NC_043007.1:30445759-30450759 GCF_006345805.1 Octopus sinensis
TCAGTTTCCAGGATAACCCTCCTTGCTAGCTACGCAGACGATACGAAAGTCTCGCAAAAAATACAGAAACCAAGCTATGTTGCACACCTGCAGCAGGAGTTGGACTCAATTTACAGATGGGTTGAAGATAATAGTATGCACTTTAATGCTGAAAAACTCCAAGCCCTGCGCTACCAGCGTCCAAAACTGAATATAAAACTTACAGAGTACACTGGTCCACAGGGAATGCAATCCCAGAGCGTAAATCAGTGAAGGACCTGGGTATCGACATCGGTGATGATACCTCTTTCCAAGTGCACATTACAAGGATGGCAACAAAGTGAATTTATAGTCTTATGATTGCTAAAATGCTTTCGTTTCAAATTAGGCAGAAATATGGTAAATCGCATTAAAAAATATTCAGGTGCATGCCTTGCCTCCCAGCCACATAGTTCCAGGGTTCAGTCTCACTTGTGACACCTTGGGCAATTTCCTCTTACTGTATCTATGGTTAGAACAAAACGTTGTATGCGGATTTGGCAGTCGGAAAATGAACGAAGCCATTATGTGTATACAAACGGATGCTAATTCATTCGACTAAATATTTTCAAGGCGGTTCCCCGGTATATCCTACAGTCTAATGATTGACAGAAGCAAAAGATAAGAGACAATTACTTTACAGGGACATTGCATGCACCGTTATGCAAATTAAACTGGTTTCGCGTAGTTTTAGTCTCTATACATTATAAATGGCTATAAGCTACTAATCATTTGTTCATAACAGACTGTTGTGTCTCTGCTGAATAGCAGCTAATTTACACACACACACACACACATATATATATATATATATATATATATACATAAAAGCATACATGAAAGCATAAAAACATGCATACATTTAAATATATATATATATATATATATATATATATATATATATATATATATATATATATACCGGAGTAAACACATAAATGTGAAACAAGGTGGAAAAAAGAGTACTCAAAACTGTCCGACGAGCGGGAACGTGAAACTCCGAGTAACAGCTTTTGTTGAATTTCTGCTGCTTTTAAATAAAGTGTATATATATATATATATATATATATATATATATATATTATATATATATATGTCTAGATATCCAACTATATGCATGATACTAAATTCATAAAACATACACACATACATACAAACAAAAATATCCTGATGTTGAAATTCCAATTCTTGGATCTAGGTTGGAAACCAGTCCATTCTCTGTTGACAGGGAATTTTGAAATAAACTGAATAATGCATACTTACTCTATAATGAAATCCGCATATGTAAATATGCATATGTATATATATATATTATATATTATATATATATATAATATATATATATATATATATATAATATATATATATATATATATGATTATACTGAGTTTCATATTATTTAATATTTTGCTTTTGTCGTTTTCTTCGTCTTGGCTGTGATTAACTGCAAATTGGTCAACATCAAACCGACCTATGATCAAAGCTGTTTCAGCCGCCAGCAACCCGTTCTTTAGACGATTCCGAGGGCTAAATTTTCAAATTAGCACTTCATTATCTAATATCCAATTGAGTAATTCGAGGGAGGTCTGGCTACTCTTTCTAGTTTTAAAATGGGTGCGTTAAGCAAGGCATTTCAGTAGCAGAAATAAAATGCGACGATTGTGAGTGCATCGTTTTAGTATCACCGTTTTAACCCTATGTCGAGCGCGAGCCTCGTATAGAGATAAAGATAAAAGAACAACACCAACAACAACAACAAAAACAAATTGCTTACATCTTCGTAGGACATTATCTTCAGTGCATATCTTCTTGTATTGGAATTGTTTTTGCTTCCAATTTCCGCCGCAACAGGAACTTTGAACCATTGATTAAATTATTTGTCTTCAAGAAACTGTCAGAACGAATAATAATGTTGGAATATATTGGTTGTGATTGATGGTACAGTTTATTTGTTTTATAGAATTTGAATCAGAATTGGTGAACAATGGTTCCATTGTTTACAAGCTTCCAATGGGCCAAACATGGTGTCACTGAGTTCGTTGCATGTCACTTCTTTCGCTTATGTTTACAGTCATCACTGCAAATATCGGTGAACATACACACACATATATATATATATATATATATATATATATATATATGTGTGTGCGTGTGTGCGTGCGTATATGTACGCACATACATAAATACACATACACTCATATATATATATATATATATGGCCTATCTGGCCTGCTCGCTTAGCCAGCGGGGTGGCGTCATTTGAAGGCTAAAACAATGCGAAGCGCATTGTAACCAGCGATGTGTAACAACATCTGATAGTCTGGTCTGTCACGGTGATCACGGTGATATATATATATATATATATACATTAGCACATATGCATAATTACGTGTATATTGAAACATATACACATACGTATGCATATTTATACATAGATGCATACGTAATGCTCACATAAAGTCATATATACAAGTTGGTGAAGTGACAGGATCTTTAGTGTATCGGAAGCAAAGTGTCCTAAGTTCAAATCCAGTCGAAGTCAAATTTAATTTTCAACCACCCCTGCTCACCGCCAGGATCAATATAACTAAGGAACGGTTAAATCCGTAATTTCTACTCTTCTCCTCTGGAAGCCATCTACTCGCAATACCAGAGGGCGCACACTCTCCTACCCTGATGTAATCTCCAGGGATACAGGCATCCAGCAACAGGACCTCCGTAATGCCATGATGGACCGTGAAGTCTGGCGTAGCATGGTAAATTCCATTGTCTCGACCACGGTCGAACAATGATGATGATAAATCCGCGGTTTCCCAGCAAAAAATATTTCGGGCTTTGTGACTATTTTGGAAACCATGATTTCTAAATGTGATTTTGTTTATAGCAAAAATGTATCGGTCTCTTTCCTTCCTTCCTTTCTTTTTGATTTTCTATCTAATTTGCGATTGACTGACTTGGTAGAGATCATTAATTGATGCGGTCCTTGCGTTTCGAGTTCAAATAATACCCGTTTCCATATTGACTTATATTCTTCAGGCGGTGGGGTGATTTCCAGTCAAATGTGATCGGTGACACGGTGTTTATTATTTTCTGAAATATTGTCAGTTTCAATGAAAATACTCTAACATTTGTATTCGAGTACTATCACCTCATTGTTTTCCGACTACATACACCCACACATTCATACGCACACACACATATATTCGCAGACACATTCATAGTCCCACAAGTATCAGTTCAAATTAATTCTGCATCTATATCTACGACAGTCGTAATAAATATTCGATTCTGTTTTAAAGAAAGTGATAATCTCATTTAATGCCGACAGAATCCTATTCTCCATAAAAACAAAACCAAATAGTTGACATTACAATATCGAACTATTGGGATTCTTGCCTCTCTGTGGAAATGGCTACTTTCTGTAGTCATTCCACTTGAAAAAGTTAGTTTCCTTCATCGAAACATATTCTCACGAAATGGAAATGAAACTTCATAAGTAACTGAGAGATAACACATTCAAACACATCATAACGCTAAACACACACACACACACGTTTTGTATCTCTCATCCGCATATATCTGTCTACATATATAAGCACAAACATATAACTACACGCTATCTCTCTTTCTCTCCTTCACATATGTCATCGTTTATATCTACACACACACACACACACACACATACATACATTCAGATACACACACGCATACATACATAAACACACACACATAAATAAGCACACACGTACATACATACATACGGACACATATCTATATATTCATATAGATAATACATATATAGACAGACAGACAGACGGACACAGACAAATAGATGGCTAGATTAGAAAGGTTGATAGACAGACAGACAGACAGACAGACAGACAGATATATATATATATAATATATATATATATATATATATATAGAGAGAGAGAGAGAGAGAGAGAGAGTGATGTGTGTAAAAGAAAGCTAAATCACTTAGCAGCATCTTAGATATATTTAATGAACAATTTCAGAATTGCACAACTTTAAATCACTTCTCACCCAACCCCAAACCTTTTCCTGTCCCTTCTCCATCCCTCCTTTCCACCTTGTTCTCTTTTTTCCTTTTCTGATGAGGAACTCTTGTCTTGCATGATCCCTGATGTGATACGATGTGTTAAAACATGCATTGTTATATTTACGGGCGGTCACATATTCTTTATCTCTTGCAAAAGAAACACACGCACTGCATATTCGTTCTTCACTTCAAATTTATTGTCGTTCTTATTTTATGTCCATTGTCTGGAGATGTTTCGTGACACATCCTGTGACCTCTTCAGCAACTCTCCATCTCACGTAAATTTTGTTCTAGACTAAACAGGACAGAAGGAAACACGTGGGATGGGGAGTCGCTGAAGAGGTCATGGGGTGTGTAATGAAGGATTTTCAGGCAAAGACACTCTAATAATAATAATAATAATAATAATAATAATAATGATAATAGTAATAAATGCCCTGATGCAGTACCAAGCAGTGGCTCTCATGGCTCCTGATCTTAACTGATTGGAAGTGTTTTCATGTACATTGTTTTGTCTTGGTATAAAAGATGGCCTACAGCAGATATTCTGCACAATACCACAGATTTGCTTGTCACTTGTTTGACCTGTTTGAGCATGTCTCTCAGTGGCTGACAATATGTGCATCTCTGATCACGAGCGGAAGTAGTGGGGGAGCATCATACCCATGGGTTGAGAGTAATTCTTTGGGGTTTGAATAATTCACATTTTAACATGGGTGTTTTGTTCAACATCCTTAAACAACCCTTACCAAGAGATGTTTTGAGCGGGATGGGCTACTCAACCTGAAGAAAGTTCTAACTGGGCCCCACCTGCGAGGTCATGCGCTGTTTATCTTGATATGAGATCACCATATCGCGCACATATGTTTCTGATGCATGTATCTGGTGTACCCTTATCACACGGATATCATGATGGGTATAC
>NC_043007.1:30453259-30507865 GCF_006345805.1 Octopus sinensis
AGTGCTTCCCCAAGAGCTGTTGGCAAGTTGAAGCCCCCACATGACCTAAACTGGGCAGTGGATTCCATATATATTTTCAACTAATAGCTATTTTCAGCGTTTAAGTATTTGTTTCTCAAGATACTTGCTGTGGAGTCATGCGTTAAAATAGATATTGCTATGCTTGGGGACGGTCGTATTTTACCAATTAAACACACGTGCTGAATATTTGGTCTTCAGTTTTATTATTTTTATTTGACTTTTTTTGTCAAAACTCTTTCGTTACACATCCTGTGACCTCTTCAGTGATACTTTATCTCACAAAATAGAACAAGCAGAATAAAAGGAAAAACGTGGGATAGAGGCGTTGAAGAGGTAACAGGATGTGTGACGAAAGAGCTTTAAAAAGAAACTATAATAATAATAATAATTAGATTGATGTTACTTCTCCAGAAATTAAAGAAACAATAAAGATAGCTGTATATCGAGTTTGAACAACTTCTATATTCGTTACAAACATCTAATACTAACAACGAATTTTGTTTAACATGACTTATTAAGAAAACGGAAAGTGTGACCTAATGTATACGCTGGTCAGTTGGACATCTGCAGGGAAATTCAACTTGGAATCACGAAACTGCCTTCCGATCAGAAAAGACTTTGAGGCCTAATTTCCAAACTGATTTAATATAGGTCATCATCATCATCATCAAAAAGTAAAACTTCGACATTGATCGAATACACATGACACTCCTGAAACAATCACCCTATAAACAAATAATATTTACACACAAAAGAAAGAAAACAAGAAGTGTCGTGCACAAAGCACGTCTTCCATGCGCTATTTTGTACTGGTTCCCGAGCTCAATTTTGCCACCTGTCTTTCCAGGATCAATAAATAATGTACCAACGAAATAAATGGTTTGAATTTTCGCAGACCGTCTCTTTCTCTGTATCCCCCCCCCCCGCCCTCGAGATAAAGGTGACTGTCATTAGAGTTTGGGGGATGGGGAGGCGGGGGAGACCGGTCATTTCGATCCTTTCTCCAGAATTGGTCAAGTATTGAGCGACGCGCTTATAGATTCGTCTGCTGGAAATTTGCTAGTTACGTACTAAACAACTTTCGATGTGTATAATTTGCAGTGCAGTACAATACAAACCTACTCTTGTGACTGTCTCTGTATTGTAATAATTATAAACAAACGAACCGATTTCGCTGTCTCTAAAGTTTAGCCAGACGAACGCAGATAGACAGTGACACCAGTGATGAGATCATCCGAGTTTATATTCAATTGTCAACTGTGAATAAATCATTGGCAAACTGCGGGATCAACTTCGTTTGGATGTTCTCAACAGCATTGGAAATCAGTGTCTTGCGACAAGTCTGTCCTTATGTGGACGAAGGAAATCAATAATGTAAAGTAGAATATTAAATTACTGACATCTAATTGCTGTCTTATTACATTAGTAATGTTTATTATGATTCGTTTGGCGTTCCATTGGTGAAGATTCTGCAGCGGGTGTAATATAGCAGAGGTGAAGAATAGTGGAACTGGAGATTTTTCCCAAGAGTGTTTCTCGATTGCGTTCAAGATTACGAGGTTATATTATGGAAACACAACAGACTTTTTCAATGCTGCAAAGGTTAATCACAGCGCATTACTAAATACGAGACAAATCATTGGAGAGAGAGAGAGAGAGAGAGAGAGATGAAGATAAACGACGGAAACAGAGAAGGAAAACGGAAAGAGGCTTGACAGCATTATTGAAGATATGAGTTCTGATACTTACATACATACATACATACATACACACACACACACACACACATGCATACATACATACATACATACATACATACATATATATACACAAATATATATACACATATATATATATATACACACATATATATATACATATATATACACATATATATATATATATACATATATATATACACACATATATATATACACACACATACACACACATATATATATATACGCACATAAAATTTGAAGATTATATATATATATATATATAGGAATTGTTTGTCCATAATGAACCACAAATATATATGCTTTTATATACACACATGTATATATATATATTAGATAGATACATAAATAGATAGATAGTAATTAAATATTCCCTCAGCTTTAAATCTTGTACGAAATAACGTTATTTGAAGTGCGTAAAGCTTCATTCAAATATACTGTACAGCTCTTTATTTACCGTATATAATATATATATATATATATATATATATATATATATATATATATATAATATATATATATATATATATATATATATTATATATATATATTGACCGCTACCTCCTGTTGTAAGCTTGAAACGTAAAATACTTTCTCACCTTCCCGAGCATGAAACTTATACACCTGTTTGTTGTTTATACACCTGTCTTTGTCTTTTCTTTTTCTGTAAATTTCAACTCATATATATATATATATATATATATATATATATATATATATATACATACGTACATACATACATACATCAGTTACGGAATGGAGTAGATAAAATCCGAGTTACACGTTTTATAGCGAGCAGAACCTCAGGAGTAGCAATCGATGACTTCTATGATTTACCTGTTCGCTAATTCTAATTATACATTCGCAGATTGATCAATATGAATTCGAGTTTTGCTAAGGAGTTGAGTGAACATTTAGAGTGATGTACGATTGCAAGTTACCATCCATTCTCTTCTGTGTCCGTAAACTAGTAGCCATCTCTTTCATTGGTTTGGTCGGTAAACTAGTAGCCATCTCTTTCATTGGTGATGCGCTTTACTTCTTGAAAGAGTTCTTTAAAGATGTTCGCAAGATTTTGGCAGGTGTCTTTCTTGAATACAACTTTGTGTTTCTGAAGAGTAATTTGATGATGGAGTTTGTTTTGTTTTGGAAGTTGAGTCTAACGAATCTATTATGACAAAAAGATTTGCGTTCAATTGTTTTGAATTTTTGTACGACTTTATATTATTTTGGGCAATTGTTTCTTCGAAAGCAAACTCTTCTAGTGTGTTTGTGTGGTCGTTGATTTTCTTTTCGTGACATTCTATTCCATATCTATTACTTTTTTAATACATTACAAGTATCGTTTTCTTCCTGGGATAAGGATGTCCTTGTTGATTTCGCTACAACCCGTGCTCAGACTGCAGAAACATTCCACATTCAAATTACTTCTCGGTTGGTAAATACCGCTGGATCTCATGGCGATTGTTTGTACATTTAAACGTTATAGTTTATTGACAAAACTGGAATAGACTATCCAATGTATCTTATATATTACATTGCTTTTTCAATTTCTTTTTTTTTTTTTTCGTGACTCAATTTTGATGTCATTGATATCGTCAGTTGAGAGCTATCTTCTGAGAGTATTTGTATTAATGTTGTATATATTGGAGAGAAATCATTCTTCTGTGAGTGGCTATCGCGTTTGTATTGATGGAGATCACTGTAAACAGATTACGGACACAGAAACAAACCAGTGAAAAAATAGAACAATCAACGAATTGACAGGTCAAACAATGACAACCATATATTAGGAAATGTCTTAATAAAATAGCGTCAGAAATCAACCGGGAAAACGGTAACCAAAGACAAAAGACTGAACTCGCTTCAATGTTTGTTAAACCTGCTCAAATCCTGAAGTAAGATGATCGCCATGGCGTGGAACACAAATACCAAGAGAAAGAACTCCTTTTTACATAAGCAAACTATTCTACCCATTGTATCAAATATGTCAGTTTACTTGACAAACGGGCAACATGTAGACCTCTCTGCACACACACACACGCGCGAGTATATATATCTTTTCGTTTGATTATATTAGCTTTAGTAATTCGGCTATGTCCATGCTGCTGCACAGTTTATGATGCATACATAGACATGTATATACTTACAACACACACACACACACACACACACACACACACACACACACACACACATTGTACATATATGTATGTATATAAGCAGGTCTGTATAATAGAAAGAAAGCTCAAACCTTTTGAGCTTGAATGGATAAACTGACGAACACATGAAGACTTCTAACGTATGACTTCAAGTGAGTTATATTTAAGGCATCCGGGAACCAGATGATAGATTAAGTCTACTCGAATATGATTTTACAATGGTGAGACCCCCTTCGGTCGTGACTGACCATGGGATTGCACCTAGAAAGTTACCCTCCAAGGCACAGGTCCGGTCAAGGTTGTTTATGGACGACCAGCAGTCGCCCATGCATACCGACCTCCCCTCTCCACACCACCAGTGTTATCCAAGGGAAAGGCAAAGGGGCCGATACAGCTTTCTACAACTGAGTAAACTGGAGCAACGTGAAATAAAGTGTCTTGCTCAAGAACACAACACGCAGCCCGGTCCGGGATTCGAGCTCACAATCTCGACGCTCTAACCACTGAGCCACGCGCCTTCACCATCTTTTACAATAACATTAATTTATTTAAGATAATGCGATAATGAATGGATTTTATGAGTAGAGCAGTTGGGTTAGTATAAGCTTTAAGGCTTTAAATTCGACCAATATATTTTATTCGGGGTACGTAGCGTGGGAAGAATGTCAGAGTTAAAATCAATAACAAAAGCTACAAAAGGTTTTAGAAATGTGGATTATTTGATTGCATTTAAACATTTTCTTTTCTTGAACTAATTTTTCTAATTTGGTGACTTTTATATTGTTTTTTTTTTGTTTTTCAGCTAAATATAAACTCCTTTGTAGTTATGCAAAGCTTATTTGGGTTTACAACAAAGGGAAATCAATCAATTGGTATTATGTTATCATGATCATCATCATGATCATCAAATATTTAACAACTACTGAACCAAAAATAATGTGTGTGCGTGTGTGTATGTGAGAATGTATATATATATATATATATATATATATATATATAAGAAGAAGAAGAAGAGTTACGAAGTAGCATTACCTTTAATTCCTTTTTATATATATACTAGCTGGCACCGTGCCGTCAAAAATGACGGCTAAATTGTAGTATTTTATAAATAAATATGGATGATAAATCAGATTAATTCACTTGTCAATGTTCACATACATTCACGTACTTCCCTTGTACACGCCCCTTCCTTTCTCATGCATATTTAGTGACGGAGAAAAACACCAGAGTATTATTATAGTAGATGCACAGCTTCAAATACACCGACACATTTAGAAAGAGAGAAGGGAGAGAGAGAGAGAGAGAGAGAGAGGTCTGTGAATGTGTGCGGGTGTGATTGCGAGATTTAATCATTTCTACAAAATCATAGAATAGAACAACGTTATAATTACAAATGTATTTTAATGAAATTGAAAATTGTCAAATAATTTCCTAATACAAGAATTATATTCGTTTCCTTATTCTAGCATTCTTCCAGAAACAGAAATGAAAATAAAGCTGTGATTAGTTTATTTTATTTATTATTATTATTATTATTATTATCATTATTATTATTATCTTTTATTATCATTATTATTATTATCTTTTATTATTATTATTATTATCTTTTATTATCATTATCTTTTATTATCATTATTATTATTATCTTTTATTATTATTATTATTATCATTATTATTTTTGTCGTGGTTTTCCCTGTAAAAGTACAAAATACCTTCTTTTCTCTTTTGAGGTATCATCTGACAGGAAATATTCTATTCTGAAACTACACAGAAAAATCCTACAAGCAATTAATCTCACGAATTCAAAAAGCTCGGTAGAATCACCATTATGCGATATTTTGCAATATTTTCATTCGTGGTGTTGAATGAAAAAAGGAATTTAGTGAGGGAAGGAATTAGAGGGGAATTAATGGAACCGGTTCTAAGGCTGCAGTTTTGCACTTTTATCTGCTTCGAATTATTCAATCAACGTTTTGTATCACATGGAAAATAAATTGTCAGTTAGTATCTCTTAATTAAAATGATGCCTAACATCGTCACTTGAATACAAATGGTGTTATTTTAGTTCTGGCGGTTGGTATTATTATTCATCACCTGCTCAAGCCTGATTCCGTAGATCTATTATCAAAGGTATTCCCACCGTGACATTCTCGTCTCTTGCTATATTTAAAAAATACTATAGCTTGCACTGTGTCAGTAGCGTGTTGTTGGTAAGGGGAAATTGGAGATCCTGTTTGTTATTTTAAAGAGGTTAGCCGACCCCTTACATACACCGCTCATCGAATCGCAAATTGTTTGACGGGTAATTAAGAGGGTGGGGTAGAGATGATGTTTATTGGAAACTTAATGTAGACGTAACTAATTAGTTATTATACTAAATAGTTCTAGTACATTAATTAGTTGGTTACAGTACAATAATTAAATTATCGTTACTAGTAATTAATACAATACAATTAATTAGCTATTTATCGAACTCAATTTGTGAATGTACAATTCTGACTTCGCCGGTAGGATGACATACAACTTAGTTGCCGGAGGGATTGATGTTAACAAGTAAAATGATATCAAATGATGGCTCACCTTCTGCAAATTAGAGAAGGAGAAAGTCGTTACATCGAACCAAGCGCTCGACTGGTAACGACAACAACAATAACAAAAACAACAGCAACAAGAAAGATAATAATAATAATAATAATAATAATAATAATAATAATAATAACTAGCACTATGACCCGGCGTTGCATGCATATACAGCTGCGTGCGTGTGCACATACACGCGAGTACTGTCCAAATCTCCGACCAATCACATACAGCTAGCTGGCATTCAATTGGCGTATCAAGTTTCGGGCATTTTGATTGGGTTTTGGATAGAAAATTCACATAAAATGTCAATTCTATTGATTTTTTAATGGCTTTGTGGGGTAACTGGAGAAATGTAAAGATGTGCAGGACCACCCTTGGACGGTTTTGAATGACCATAGAAAGTGCGAGCCCTCTAACTGTGGATTTGTATAAAGGACACACACACAGACATTTTGCCGTTTATTTATATAGAAATAATAATAATGATAATAATAATAATTGCATATTGATGAGTAACGCGCATTTTTAGTCGATTGAACGAAGGTATCTATTGTTTTAATGGACTTGGGACGCAAATTAAAGCCGTCTTCGTCGAGTGTCGAACTTAACAAGCAAAACGGCGTGAATAAATACCGTTTGGTTCTTACTCCGCCAATCTACCGCCTCTGTCAGTCTATTTTCGCACAGGAATGGCAATGGAGATGGAATCTGCAATTGTTTTTAATAGCAATTCAAATCGAATTATTATCTTTGGAACCATTCCAATTTAAATTTGTCCATTATAATCAGTTAATTTGTTCAGTGTAAAGTTATAGATTTTTTTTCCAGTTTCAAAGTAATTTGCTACACTATTGAGTTAACGGATTATTATTTTAATTATGTCAGCTAAAAATATAAATAGTTCCATGTAAACGGAAGGTGGAGAACTGGGTTTTGTTTATATTATTATAAAATAAAGTTCAATAAACAATAGATTTTAATGACTAAGCGCATGAAGGGGAAGGGAAAGGAAACAGAGGCGGTGGAATTGGTGATTTTTATATAATTATTGTATGGTTGGGGGTGTAAGTGTGCAGTCGTGGCACTCCGTCGGTTACGACGACGAGGATTCCAGCTGATCCGATCAACGGAACAGTCTGCACGTGGAATTGACGTGTAAGTGGCTGAGTACTCCACAGACACATGTACACTTAACGTAGTCCTCAGTGAGATTCAGCGTGACACAGAGTGTGACAAGGCTGGCCTTTTGAAATACAGGCGCAACAGAAACAGGAAGAAAGAGTGAGAGAAAGTTGCGGTGAAAGAGTACAGCAGGGTTTACAACCGCCTCCTGCCGGAGCTCCGGGGAGCCTTAGGTGTTTTCGCTCAATAAACACTCACAATGCCCGGTCTGGGAATCGAAACCGCGATCCTACGACCGCGAGTCCGCTGTCCTAACCACTGGGCCATTGCGCCTCCACTAGAGGTGTACTATCCCTAAGCAGTTCGTTTCGCGACTATGTTGGCTGGATTCGATCCCAATACACGGCATCTGTAGTAAAATATTCATTTTCTATAAGCTCAATGCATAGAATCCCATCTGGTTGATTATAAGGCAAGGAACCTTGCGACACAAATTCTACCTGAGAATTTTGTGAAGAATACGAATGCCTGTGCTATTTTAAGCTATACTGTAATTCGGAAGAAAGTATTTCAGTTGATCAAGGAACCGAATCCATATTACCGAACGACGGAGAACCATCTCACACACATACACGCATACATAAACACACACGAGGTCCGATCAAAACGCATCGGGACTGCTTGTATAAAATCAAAATTCTGACACATCTAAATTTGATATTTAACACCTTGTCCCCATCTAAAGCCAGACACTTTATCCTGCGTCGTTTCCATTGATGGAACTATTTCTGGAACTCCTTGTTTGGAATAGCGAACAGCTCCCTCGTCGCATTCTCTTAGATTTCCTCAACGTCTTCAAATCTTGTTCCTTTAAAGTGAGGTTTCACACAGCCTCAGATTCAATACGAAGCCCTACATCAAAGGCCTGGAGGAGGTAGTGCTGTCCTGGGTTAAGAGGTTGGCTTCTGGGCGACCCTGTATTTGGCAAGAAGACTCTGCACCATGCCGCACAAATAGAACCCAATCATGGCTGTCTGACAATTTCTACGTCCACATCACCCTTAACATCTAGCTACCTAACTCCACAGACTGTAACCCTCTTGATTATTATGTGTGGGGCGCAGCGAAGCGAGATACCAACAAAACTCCTTGTAACACCAGACATGAACTGAAGGTAAGGATTATGGCAGCATTCACCGACTTAAATAAGGAGACCGTTCAGAAGAGTTGCAGGAGATTCCGAAGTGGTCTGGAGGCCGTAGTTGAAACTAATCGCGATTTTAATGGAGAAATTTCTCCTTTAATATTTCAAGATGGTTTTATGTAATTTCGGTGACTAAGTCTGTTAAAATGAGATGTCAGTGTTATTTTCGAAATATTACATTTCCAAATCTCTCAGAGAGACATATACAGGGGCAGCATGATAAAGTGATGGTTTGTTGCCAACTTAATGTGATAGTCCTAGGAAAGGGAAGAATGCTATGTTATATATCCCCAGGAAACACCCTTTCCAGTTGGCTATGTGACACAAACGTTCTGTGTCCTTAAGTTTTCAAACAGGGGGGATAAGCAACTCCACCAAACAACGCCAGTAGCCAGAGACTTGTTTCAGAGTTATTACTCTTCATCAGTCTGGAGTAGCTTGGCTTGCAAGCTGTCGATGCTTATTCACCTTTATTTCAAGTGAAATAAACTCACTGATCTACAAAATTAGAAATACTGTATTTCTAAATGTCTCAGAGAGACTTGCGTAATTTAGAAAATATATTCTTTTCTACTCTAGGTACAAGGCCCGAAATTTTTGGGGAGAGGGCCAGTCGATTAAATCGACCCCAGTACGTAACTGGTACTTAATTTATCGATCCCAAAAGGATGAAAGGCAAAGTCGACCTCATCGGAATTTGAACTCAGAAAGTTAAAACATGAAATACCACTAAGTATTTCGCCCAGCGTGCTTTCGTTTCTGCCAGCTCGCCGCCCTTAGACGACAATATATTCACCACACCCTGAGTGTATATATGTATGTGTGTGTATATATATATATATATATATAGTAGTAGTAACAACAACAATAATGATCGATTAGACGAAAGACATGAAAGAGTTGTTCCTGTGTTTATGTCGAGGTAGGGGAAGTCTTCAAATTTTCCAAAAGAACTGGAATGGAATGACATGAAGCGAAATAAAATAAAATAAGGGAGAATATCAGACGTTCTTACATTCCACAATTTTCCATCTCCTGCTTCATGATGCTTCAATGTTTTTTCTTTTTGTTTTTTTACTTTATTTCATTCCGTTTCATTTCATATCCTTGGAGAATTTTTCGAATGAGGTAGCATAACAATTTAACCGAATCGCCTGTTTAATTCTGCTCTTGAATATATATATATATATATATATGTGTGTATGTATCTATCTATCTATATATCTATATATATGTATATATGTATGTATCTATCTATCTATATATCTATATATATGTATATATGTATGTATCTATCTATCTATATATCTATATATATGTATATATGTATGTATCTATCTATCTATCTATATATCTATATATATGTATATATATATGTATGTATGTATCTATCTATATATCTATATGTATATATGTATATATCTATATGTATATATGTATGTATGTATCTATATATATATCTATATATATATATATGTATATATCTATATGTATACATGTATGTATGTATCTATCTATATATCTATATATATATATGTATATATGTATATATCTATATGTATATATGTATGTATGTATCTATCTATATATCTATATATATATGTATATATATATATATCTATATGTATATATGTATGTATGTATCTATCTATATATCTATATATATATGTATATATGTATGTTTGTATCTATCTATATATATATATATATAATATATATATTATATAATATATATATATATGTATCTATCTATATATTATATATGTATGTATATATGTATGTATGTATCTATATCTATCTATATATATATGTATCTATGTATCTATATATATATAAGTGTGTGTGTGTATGTATGTATGTATATATGAATACATTCAGAATGTAGTTATGATGGTATAAGAGCAAATTTATAACAATATAAAGCAAGTTACATACCGGCGTGCGCATGAACATGGCCATATACATGTGTGTGTGTGTGTGGTGTGTGTGTGTGTGTGTGTGTGTGTGTGTGTGTGTGTGTGTGCGTGCACTTGTTTGTGCTTATGTTTGTGTGTGTATATATATTACTGACAATGTCTTCGAAGTTTCGCTAGCTGCCTGCATTATTGAAACTGTAATTATATGTGAGATGGGTGTTCGTCACTGGGGGTGGGGACCACATCGGATTTGATTGCCAGCCTTCTCGTTGAAGAGGCTAGTTATACTAGTTACAATGGGAGGGGCTAACCTTAAAGAAATTAATAATAATCATGATTAATTAGTAAGTATTTATCTTTAAATGATATAGCTTGTGGTATTTACTGACGTCCGTTCACAAATTTCGGTGGGACCAACTTTGCGTTTCATTTTTCGACGATTGATGGAACAAGAAAAATATGAGACACGAGAGAAGATTTATATATGGGAAACTATTCTGTGTCGCGACGCGATTTAAGAATTATCTCCGGCGTAAAGCGATTTCTGCATATATCACAAAATACTGAATTACAGAGAGAAAGAGGGAGAGGAAGAGAAGAAGCGAGGGAGAGAGAGAAAGAGGGAGAGGAAGAGAAGAAGCGAGGGAGAGAGAGAAAGAGGGAGAGGAAGAGAAGAAGCGAGGGAGAGAGAGAAAGAGGGAGAGGAAGAGAAGAAGCGAGGGAGAGAGAAACGGACAGCCTCAGACAGACTGGAAGTCAAATGCGTAGAGTGAGGTAGATGCAAATGGCGTACAATATGTCCATGGATCGATTCACTCGTCTGAAAGCATTCTTCAAGGCGCTGCGCAAGCGTGATCGCTGTCTAATGACTGAAACAAGTAAAAGGTAGAATGATGTGTGTGTGTGTTGTGTGTGTGTGTGTGTGTGTTGTGTGCGTACATATTTTGTTTTCCTGGGGAAAAAATTACACCGATAATAATCATGATAATAATTTTATTTGTTTCAGTCATTTGACTGCGGCCATGTTGGAGCACCACCTTTAGTCGAGCAAATCGACTTTGTAAGCCTAGTACTTATTCTATCGGTCCTTTTGCCGAACCGCTAAGTTACGGGGACGTAAACACACCAGCATCGGTTGTCAAGCGATGTTGGAGGCACAAACACTGACACACAAACATATATATATATACGTGTGTGTGTGTGTGTGTGTATACATACATATACACAACGGGCTTCTTTCAGTTTCCATCTACCAAATCTACTCACAAGGCTTTGGTCGGCCCGAGGCTATAGAAGAAGACTCTTGGTCAAGGTGCCACGCAGTGGAACTGAACCGGAACCATGTGGTTAGTAAGCAAGCTACTTGCCACACAGCCACTCCTCTCTATTGACTGAAACAAGTAAAAGGTAGAATGGTGTGTGTGTGTGTGTGGTGTGTGTGTGTGTGTGTGTGTGTTGCCTGAACTACATCGACACCGCTACTCAACTGGTACTTATTTTATCGAACCCAAAGCATCAAAGGCAAAGTCAACCACGGCAGAATTTGAACTCAGAAAGTAAGGATGGACGAAATGATAATAACACACAAAGTTCTTTCGTTGTGGCTCGCAGGCTTTTCAGTGACCCGTGATTGCCAAAGCAGACGAGATTGGAACGAGATGGGAATCACGTGTCACTGAAAAGCAACGAAAGAACTTTGACAGACAAACAACTGGTTGATCGCTTAACCAACACGTTACACAAACGATCGATTACTTAGTTGATTCGATATTTAACCAAGTGATTAAAAGAGAAGTGAAATTGAACCTGTGCGTGTGTTATCGTTATTGGCGCAACGACTCTCCCAAGACACAACAAAATTTGTTTCACATCAAGAATATTGCAAACCAAATAGAAAAACGAAATATACACACACACACACACACACACACACACACACACATATACGTAAATATATATAAATATACATAAATATATATGAATATATAGAAATAGATATGAAAAGATTTAGATTTTGGTTTAATTAAAATCCTTGGAGGAGAAAAACTCGATGGAAACTTGGCCACAATGCTGAATTCAATTGGATAATCATTAATTAACTCGATTTACGCCTATAAGATCGATATACAAACATAGATACATACATTATACTTGTATAGACACACACACATACACAAATACACATGTAAGTTTATCAATATGTATTTAAATGTTTTTTTTTTCCCTGAGTGCCATATGGGTTTTTATAATAAACATTGATTTTTAATTATTCACATTTTTATTGAAAACTAATTATTTGCTAATTTCTGAAAACTATATTTTCCTTCTATGGCATCGGGAATATTATTCAAAAGATACTTCGATTTTTTTTGGATGGGTGAGGTCAATGTATAATTATCATTTCAATGTAAAATAATTAGGATTGGTTTTTAAATATTATATATCAGCAACATTAAGTTAATATTTCAAAAGTGGCGAAATGTTTAATCAAATTTACTTTGAAGAATTCATTTGTTCCGAAAAATGATTAGAAATTTTAGAATATTTATCGAGAATTTTGGTGAGTGAGTGCGAGAAAGAACGTTTAGCTATTGGACTGACACCAGCTGTTGATTGATAATTTATTTTATCGATTTCATTGATGGAAATAGGTACTGCAACGACGTTTTTGGTAGATTTGAGGACCTGTCAGTGAAGTGAGAACGTAAGCCAAGCCGTTTTTGTAAATATTATCAGCAACAATAATAATAATAGTTTCAAATTGTGGCCCAGAGCCAGCAGTTCATGAGGGGAGGAAAAGTTGATTGCATCGTCCCCCAGTGCGTGACTGGTACTTATTATATCGACTCCCCCACACCCAAAGGATGAAAAGCAAAGTCGACGTTGGGAGAAATTGAACTCAGAAGGAAAAACCGGGAGAAATACTGTCAATCACTTTATCCGGCAAGCAAACATTTCAGCCAGCTCACCACCCCGAATGATGATAACGATACTATCATATTATATTACTATTTTACTTGTTTCAGTCATTTGACTGCGGCCATGCTGGAGCACCACCTTTAGTCGAGCAAATCGACCCCAGGACTTATTCTTTGTAAGCCTAGTACTTATTCTGTCGGTCTCTTTTGCTGAACCGCTAAGTTACGGGGACGTAAACACACCAGTATCGGTTGTCAAGCGATGTTGGGGGGACAAACACAGACGCACAAACTCACACACACATATACACACATATATATATATATACATATATACGACGGGCTTCTTTCAGTTTCCGTCTACCAAATCCACTCACAAGGCTTTGGTCGGCCCGAGGATATAATAGAAGACACTTGCCCAAGGTGCCATGTTGTGGGACTGAACCTAGAACCATGTGGTTGGTAAGCAAGCTACTTACCACACAGCCAAAGCATAATTATAATTTCTCTACTGGTCACAGGGAACTATGCTCAAGATACGCACATGCTACAGCAATGGGTTACGAATGCTGTCGAGAATGTGAGCACACACGCACACACACGCACGCATACACATATTACAAATACATACAACCGCAAAAATCAAATGTAAGCACATACAAACACAGACACATACACACAAACACATCATAAATGCCCTCAGATTCTCACGTTTGGGGAGAAATGTAAATGAATTCTGTGTAAATGGGGAAACTACTTTAAGTTAAGACAAAACACAGACATCAAGAGAGAGGAAGTGATGACAGCTGTACAAGCGTTGGTGACGGTGAAAGGTTGTTTGTGAAGAAATGAATTAAGGACATGGAATGTTTTATGCATGAAAAGCTGAAAGAATAATAGACAAACGTATTTGATTATAAAAGTGGGCGTCCGGAGAAATAGAGAATTGTTTGCGACGTGGGAAGATGATCGGCTTAAATTCTCTGCGAATGCTGTTCGGAATCATTTCTCAATAGATGTTCAATAATGGGTTTGAGGAGAAAAGATATGGTTGCTCTTTGCCGGATTATTATTTCGCAAATAGCGTTTAAGTTCCAGAAGGAATGCATGATTTATGATAAGGATTATTTGAATTATCCTGTATTGAACAAATATATGAAACAAAAGAATATTGTTCGATCATGTTGCGATATTTAATAAAAAAAATCTGATGGGAAACCGACTTAAGTTTTTGAGTGGTCATTGGTAATTCCTAAGCATTAGGACACAACACCCTCAGCCCATGCATCTTGATTTTAGAGGGTAGTTCTTTGGGATTAGAGTAATACATACATACATACATACATACATACATATATATATATACATACATATGTATATATGTATGAATATGTATATATATATATATATATATATATATATATATATATGTATATATGTATGAATATGTATATATATATATATATATACATACATATGTATATATGTATGAATATGTATATATATATATATATATATATATATATATATATATTATATATATATATAATATATATGTATGTATGTATATATAAGTAACTTTTTTACAGCAGATACTTCGTCAGTCACCAAGTCCCACACAGTTATGTTATTCTGCCAGAGTGTAATATAGCAAAGCATTTCGACTGCACTTAACCACAAAGATACGCATAATATATATATATATATATATATATATATTATATATATATATATGAATGCTTGTTTAGCTATGTGTGATTCTCATCGTCTCAACACTAAATACGACTCCACCAAAGTATATTACGCCAGAACAGAAACCACTCTCTTATCTGTTACTTAATATGTTTATGAGCCATGCCGTGAGATTCTCTGGCACATCCTAAGGCAGTACCTTCTCAACCGTGCGTGCTTAGGTTGAGCTAATTATTTTTCATGTCTTCTTTTTAAAGTATATTGTGTCTTACTGAAATTATTGTGCTTTATATATTTATTCGGTTTAAATCAACTTTTAATACGCTCTTTACCACTCTCCTTATTTCATATATCATTGTCTTGTTTATCCCTAGATATACAAGTATTTACAAGTATTTACAGCCTTCTTTTGGACCTTTGTCATCATTAACTTCCTCACCCTCTTGATGTACTTCTCAATTTTTTTCTTTCATTTCTATAGATAGTATTCTGTCAATTTTGAGTACTCCTAGACACAACCTTCTTCCTTAAATTATTATTATTATTATTATTGAGAGAGCTGTGAATGCCATCGAAGTAACACTGGGGTAAAATATAGAAGCCCAATATACCCATCATGACTACCCCTCTGATAAGGGTCTTAAAGGCACATGCATCACAAACATATTTGCATGACATGATTGATTCTCTCATATCAAGATTAACAGCTCATGACCTTGCAGTTGGGGGCCTAGTTAGAATTTTCTTCAGGTCCCAGAATAAGGATTGTTTAAGGACGATAAACAAAACACCCATGTTTCCAGAGGTGAATTATTCAAACCCCAAAGAATTCCTCTTAACACATGGCTATGATGCTCCCCACTACTTCTGCTCGTGATCAGAGATGCACGTACAGTCAGCCACCAAGGGACATGCTCAACTGGTTATGGTCAAACAACTGACAAGCAAATCTGTGGTATTGAGCAGAATATTTGCTATCGCCCATCTTTTATACCAAGACAAAACAATGTACATGATAACACTGCCAATCAGTTAAGATCAGAAGCCATGAGAGCCACTGCCTGGTACTGCATCAGGGCATTTATCATTATTATTATTATTATTATTATTATTATTATTATGTCTGACTTTTGCTTTTTATTTGTACAAGTTGTCTCCAAGTCTCACCCAGAGACCTCAAGAGACAATTTAGACGTTCATGTTGGTATTATGCCTGGGGTGTCATATATATTTTCGTTTTGGACATAGTATTGTTCTAGAGAATGTTCTAGAGAACATAGTATTCTTCTAGAAAACGTGAAAATTATGAGTTTGTTTTAAAATTTGAGATGACATAGACAGTATTTTGCATAGGATATGGACAGTTCCCATGAGCACTATCTTTTGAATTTCTGCCATTTTGGTGTTTCCTGGTTAGGAAGCAGTCAGCCCCTTTTGCTATCATTCCCAGGGCACCTATGGCAACAGGTATTGTTTTAGTCATTATTATTATTATTATTATTATTATTATTATTAGTAGTAGTAGTAGTAGTAGTAGTAGTAGTAGTAGTAGCAGCAGCAGCTTTTATACGAGCTGTTGCAGAAGTCTCCCGTCACAGTAAGTTGGGCGTTTTCGTATGCATCTTATTTATGATTTTCAATGATGTACACGAAGAATCTGGGAACTAAAATTCTGTTAAGTTTGTTAAATTTTAGTTTTGATACTATTTTAAAAGAATCAGATGTTTTCAAGGCGAGAATGATTTCCTTCGGATTTGAGCAGTTCCCATGAGCAGAGTCTTTTGTTTTTTGTAGCTCTGATATTTTGGGATTTCCCGGCATTTGGCGATAGTGCTTAAGACTGTCTTTTGCCGTTGACCCCAAAACTCCGATGATCATACGTACAGTTAACCCCCTTATAATTTCCTTATATTTCCTTAATTTTTCAAATAATTTTCCAGAAACGTTGAAGTCTGCTGGGATTGACATATCTGTGAAAAGACATACTAAAGTCTCAAAGAACGGTGATGCTTTTAGTTTCTACTGTTCAGCAGATTTATAAGGTGCAGCAGTAGCAGCAGTAGTAGTAGTAGTAGTAGTAGTAGTGTAGTAGTAGTAGCAGTTGTAGTAGTAGTAGTAGTATCATCATCATCGTAATCATCATCACCATCATCATCATTATCTTCATCATGGACATCTTAGTCATAACAGTTCATACTCCACCGCCTGGGGTGCCCGCCTCTCTCTTCCTGAAGTATACGAAGCATCATCTTTCACACGTGTGGGAAGGTGCTTGTATGCCACACCTGTTATTTTGTGAGACTTGTTGGTTTTGGCATTAATTTCTTTTCCGCTAACAAAGACTATGTGAATGGGTTCTGGGTGGTGTTTGCGGCGAATCTTGGCAAACTTGTAAACAAATATTGGAGATTAGCAAATAATGTGTGAAAATGACTTAACACTGTGTACACACCTTAATACTGCCATTACCTAAGACGTGCCGATGTATATTCCGAGCGATAATCTATCAGGTTTTTTTTCATATCATCTTTATATAACATGATTTGAGATTTACATGTGATGCCTTTCTTATTTTAAAGAGAATCAGTTACAGCTTGGAAAGCCTGCATAAATATTCCAGAATCTGGTTCTTGGAACGTGTCTCTATCTATACATCTACGTAATTTGTAGATGTCTTTGCAAAAGACATTGGTACTATTCCAATTGCGCTGATTCTACATAAGATAATAAACGTAATTCTTAGACACTTTGATGTCTTTTAATTAAGAGCTTATTAATTGTAATCCGTTTTCAACTCACTTCCCGCGGAACATTATTGTTATTTTAGTAATATTATCTTTGTTCTTTATCTTTTACCTGTTTCAGTCATTAAGGTACGGCCATGCTGGGGCACTGCCTTCGAGAAATGTTAGTTGAATGAATCAACGCCAGTATGTTTTTATTTAAGCCTGGAAGTTAATATATCGGTTCTTTTGTCGAACTGTTAAGTTACGGGAAGATAGAGACGCCAACACAGGTTGTGAATCGGTGGTGGAGGACAAACACAGACACTTGGAAAACACACACACACTCACTCACACACGCACACAGATAGATAGATAGATAGATAGATAGATAGATAGATAGATAGATAGATAGATAGATAGATAGATAGATAGATAGATAGATAAAAAGATAGATAGATAAAAAGATAGATAGATAGGTAGATAAAAAGATAGATAGATAGGTAGATAAAAAGATAGATAGATAGGTAGATAAAAAGATAGATAGATAGATAGATAGATAGATAGATAGATAGATAGATAGATAGATAGATAGATAGATAGATAGATAGAATAGATAGATAGATAGATAAAAAGATAGATAGATAAAAAGATAGATAGATAGGTAGATAAAAAGATAGATAGATAGGTAGATAAAAAGATAGATAGATAGATAGATAGATAGATAGATAGATAGATAGATAGATAGATAGATAGATAGATAGATAGATAGATAGATAGATAGATAGATAGATAGATAGATAGATAGATAGATAGATAGATATACGCGACGGGCTTCTTTCAGTTTCTTTCTACCAAATCTCCTCACAAGGCTTTGGTCGGTCCGATGCTATGGCTGAAGACTTGTCCAAGGTGCCACACAATAGGACTGAACTCAGAAACATGGATGGGAAGCAAGATTCTTACCACATAGCCACGCATGCGTCTTTAGTAATTATTAATTCACAGACATGTTTGTTGATGCGGACGTGGCACAGGCGAATGGCTCCAGGTTCGATCCGATTGTATGGTATCCTGGCTAAGTTAGTTTTATCACGGACTCTGGCTGCACAAAACTTTGTGAATGAAAGTGGATAGATTGAAACAACGTAGATGTCAATCGTATTGACAGTTTCTATAATTTAAATGTCAAAGTTTCTCACACTGTGTCATGTTGATGAGGCTTGATTATCAAGTTTAAGTTAGACGTGTCACTGGAATTGTCCAGCCGAGAAGATAGTAATTCAATGTGAATTTATTTTTGGTTAACCGAACGACTGAACACACATCGTCGACACTGATAGAGATCCGTTCGCTGTTGTCCTTTCTGTTATTAAAATGACGTCAGTTTTATTCTGTGATATCTCAGGAAGTGTCTTTTATACTGAAAATTTAAATCTTTAAAAAAATAACTAATGATTATTATTCGCCCATATTCTGCAACCTGTGGGTACTCGATTATTTTTAACAGTTTCAGTTGAAATCGTAGCAATTGTCATTTCGGGATCAATAGAATAAAGTATTGATCAATTACTGTTATTAATTTAATCGAAAATCTTTTCTTACAGTACCTTTCCTTGTGACAATATTAGAAATCGTATTTAATATTGGGGTATTAGTGGAATCGGTAAAGCATCGAATTAAAAATAGGTGTTGATTTACTGGACACATTTCAAGGAAAATTGACCACTGTCCATCCAAAAAGTCTTCCTTCCTCCTCCACTGAAACAGCCACTGAATTTGACGAGGCAACTTAGCACCAGTGTCATCCCATGCGTTGCTATCAAAAGACAAAGATTCGCAGCAGATACCAAAACTGGTCCTCTGACAATTCCATCAATCAATCATCAAGGATTTGTATTTTTGTATCGAAATGATGAAAGGTAAAATTGAGCTAAGTGGGATTTGAACTCGGAGTGAGAAATTCCAAAACAAATACCATGATACAATCTACCCAACATTGAAATGGTTTCATGAATTCGCATTTAAAGTAAGTACGAATCTATACAAGCGGAAAAAAGATATCAACTATTTGCTTTACAAAAGCGCTCTTTCCTTTTTTGCAAATTAATTAAAATTTTCAAAGTATTTAATAGTTGATGATGATGATGATGATGATGATGATGGACGTCTTAATGTTGGTTACTGTTGTCTTTGATGACGATGTTAATATTAATGATGGTGATGTTGCTACTGTTGTTTATGTCGATGATGTTGGTGATGATGATGATCTTGTTGTTGGCGGTAATGTTGCAGACTTTCATGTCCTTGTCGTAGTTGTTTAAAAAAATGAAATCAAAAAATGAAAGAAAAGAAGCTAATTTCTGTAGATATTTTCATCCAAAGACGACAATTAAGAGATAAGCAGCTGGCTATAAATCAGTTAAATTATTGTTACTCAAGACGTCTGCGAAATAAAAACGTTTTAAATGAACCAAATAAAATATTTGCTGCTTTCCTAAATGAAACGCCATTTTCTAATGAATTAGTTTATTCATTTCTAAGTCACAATTTCTTTCTCCAATATATTTACAAAGAAAAAAGTTTTAATAGAAAATGTCGTATGATGATAGTTAAAATGTTACTAACTCCTTCTGAAGAATAGACATTAATTGACATGAATATGGGTATCTATAATAAATATCTATAAATGTGAGTGTGTATATATATATATATATATATATATATATATATATGTATGTATGTGTGTGTGTGTGTGTGTGTGTGTGTGTTTATATATCAGTAAGTCAACTGTTAATTTCTTAATTTGTTCTTACAATATATTTTTATAGTTTTACAAAATGATTGCTTTCATAACTATTTCCAGAACAAATTTATACATAAGCAATCGTACACACACAAACACACACACACACATATGAATGCACAATTTTCTGCACATGTAATATATACACACACATGTATTTATAGCTATAATATCCACACACACACATAAATTAAAAGTCTCCAGTGTGTTTTGTTTAATATTTATGAAGCTTTTCTTCTCTAATAAATATTTTTGCAAATTCTTAGTAATATTAAAGCACAAAACTTTATTGACTTTGCCAATACTATCAGCTCGAAGTATTGACGTTGGCATCTATTTTTACCATTTTATGGTAATAGCATTGATTCTTTGTTAGTGGTGACGTTACCGCCGTGTTTGAACTTGTTACCGTTCATTCTAGTTTTCTCAAAGCGATTCGAGTAGTTTTGTCATTTGAACCAATATAATAATTTTACTGATGTTTGACTTATTGCTCTACAAGATTTTTTCCCTAATTTGTCGTCTAGCTTTCTGGAGAATCTTCCATGAGTTGCATACATCATTTACTAATTCTTTTAATGGCTTCAGTCGTAGGAATGCAGCCATGCGATAGCACTGCCCATATTTTCTTTCCGTTTTCTTGTAACTTTATGGCTGGAAGTTAGTGTATGATTGAAGTTATAGCAACCGATCTTCGCTGATTCTATCCTTGAACTCTAGGCTGCTCTGGTGCCGTCGTTAATGGTTTATCCGATGTTTTCTTAAATGTTTCAGTAGAGACCCTTTTTATACTTCTGATTTCTTTATTCCAAAAGTTGAAGACCTCGAAATATCAGACTCGTACACTAGAATGTTTTTGCTCGTGATTTCGAAGATAGTATGTTTGGAGGCTCACATGATCTACCATTTCGTGCATTACAATGCTCTCTAACCTCGAAGTTTCGAACATGCCCCTCTAGGATTTTCCACTCATATATGATGAAAATCTTTCAGATGTCCCCAGTAATTAAGGCTTTCAATCAAAGCTATATTACCGGTGAATGTTCTTCATAACTCTGTTTCTGTTCTGTCGTATGGATTGTTGTACCTGGTTTTTGTCATTCTTTACAGAGGTATTCTTATCTCTGCCCCACTAATGTAAGAATGTAAAGCTAGGTTTCATATTGAAACAAAAACAACATTACTCATTCCAGACATAAAAGTACAGGCCAAACGAGAAACTTAATGTGCATTCAGGATCTTTGGAAATAAGTGTTGAACAAAGATCTAAACGACTGTGGACCTGAGTTGGGATTAAGCAACAACAACGACAATCACCACACCAACCAGCTCCATCATCATCATCATCTTCCAGCAGAACCGATTGAGGAATAATGTAAAAACGTCGTTGAATCTAGAAGTTTTACTGTTGTAAAAAAGCTGTAAACGACTCAGAAGAGAATAGAGCATCGATGTGTGTGTGTGTGTGTGGTGGTGTGTGTGTGTGTGTTTGTGTGGTGTGTGGTGTGTGTGTGTGTCTGTGTTTGTGTGTGCGTGCATATGTGTATGCGCGTGTGCACTAAATACCTAATTACCAATCAATTCTAATATTAATCACTTCATATCTGATTACAATTGAAACAATGAAAGCGTAAAATTACGAAAGGCGAAAGAGAGCACAACACACAAGATGGAAGCGTGGTAGAGTCATCATTCTCTACTTCTACAGACGGCACGTTTCTGTGAGCGCGTAAGCATACATACATATATAGATAGATTACATACATACTTATACTACATACACAATGTGTATGTATATGCCTATGTATGTGTGCATACACACACACACACACACACACACACATATATATATATATGTATATACATACATACATAATATGTATGTATATGCCTATGTATGTGTAAATAAATATATATATATATATTATATATATTATATATATTATATATATATATATAATATATATATATATATATATATATATATATATTTACATACATACATACATACATATAGACACACACATAACTTTAAAAATGTATATATAAATATATAGCTGTGTGTGTGTGCGTGCTAGTACACACACACACAGTTGTGAGCTTGTGAATTCCATCAGCTTGTATTGTTACCACTTGGTAATCCAGCTGATGGCCGACCTTCGTGGAAATATGATATCAGAATCATTAAGGTTATTATTGATATTAGTAATTGACAAATTAGAAACACGTTTCTGAATGTGTTCCTTTGTCACGTAACTTCATAGAATATCATTTCCGATTCCTTGTTTGTCTTTTACATTTTCCGATGGTTTAAACACTGACTTCAATACGAATCATATTCCAAGTTGCAATTAAAACTAAGAATTGGTGAGGTTTGCAGTTTCAGAACTCCCAACATAAGTCCCTAACAGATGTGTTTATTCTTTTCAACTTTAGGCACAAAGCCCAAAATTTTGGGGAGGCAGCCAGTAGATTAGCTCCACCTCAGAACGCAACTGGTACTTAATTTATGAGAGGCATAGTCGAGCTCGGCGGAATTTGAACTCAGAACGTAACGGCAGACGAAATACCTATTTCTTTACTACCCAAAAGAGGCTAAACACAGAGGGTACAAACAAGGACAGACAAACGGATTAAGTCGATTATATCGAACTCCAGTGCGTAACTGGTACTTATTTAATCAACCCTAAAAGGATGAAAGGCAAAGTCGACCTCGGCGGAATTTGAAATCAGAACGCAGCGGCAGACGAAATACTGCTAAGCATTTCGGTCGGCGTGCTAATGTATCCGCCAGCCCGCCGCCTAGAAAACGAATCTTTTTAATTTAAAAAAAAATAATAAATAACATTTTTCAAAATGTCGTGAATGCATTGTCATTTCTCTTTTAATGCAGCTCCTGTTCAAAAGGCGCTAAATCCATGATCATCCCATCAGTGTTGTATACAGAAATGTTATAAATTTAAGTGGGTACGGTATAATTTGTAGGAGATTCAGATATTAATTCCTGCAGGTCTATCGGTCCGAAGTTCTTTCGTTGTGCTGTTCAAACAAAATATGTTAATACCCGTCTATATAATATATGCGTATGAGTGTGTGCTACACACACACACACACACACACACACACACATATATATAAATATAACAATACTGACGACTTTCTTTGATTTATAGAAAGTGAAAGAGTTAATCGATGTGCATCTAGTGTCCACATTTCTCGCCGTCAATTTTCATTTTTATCAACACATTAAGCGGCCGTTTGGACACAGGTTATTAATATCCAGAGGCGAACTATTTTGATAAAGTGGATGCCAGAGACAAACCTAGAACCATTCCAACTAAAACTCGGCTTTCTAATATTTTGGTAATAGTCTACAGCCGTTCCTGTCTTCTATTTCTCTCTCTCTTTCTCTTCCATACATATGCACACATACATATACATGCACAGATAAGTTTATATATATCTATGTGTGTGCACATATGAATGTCTATACCCACGCAGACATATATATATATATATATATATATATATATATATACATATATACATATATATATCGCTTTAACTACATACCTACCTAATACCTACATTCCTATCTATCTATCTACATATCTGTATATGTATATATATATATATATATATATATATAAACATATATATATATATATATATATTATATATATATATATATACATATATAAACATATATATATATATATATATAACATATATAAACATATATATATACATATATATAAACATATATTAACATATATATATATACATATATAAACATATATATACATATATATATAGATAAACATATATACATACACACACACACACACATATATATATATATATATTATATATATATATATATATATATGGAGAGAGGGTGGGGAGTAATATACAAATAGCACAATATATGTGTGTATTGTTTCCATTTCTTTTCTTGCCTTCTGTTAAAATGGTCATTTAAAGCAGCGTTTATTTTTCTCTAATGGAAATATTCCGAACATTACATTGTCTTTGCTCTTTTATATTAATGCGTTGCCTGACCACGTTATTTTATAAAAACCATTTCCTTTCTTTCTCTCCTCCAACCCTTCCTCGCCTCCTCCTCTCCTCTTGCTTCACACCTTTCTTCATATCCTACAGAAATTTCCCATTAACCGGCCATGCTTTATTCTCTCCACCCCTCCAAGCAAACCATCGATATCCGGCGCTGTACTCTATTATGACCAATATATATTCAGATTTTTATTGCTTATCCATCAAAGAATTTAGTCAACAGATTCTGCCCTGCTTTCAGTGGTATAATCTTTAACGATACAAATATAGCCGTTGGGTAGAAGAACATAATCACTGTTATTTGGAGGACATTGAACGAATATCGCAAGGGAAGGAAAAGAACAAGAATTCAATAACAAAAGAGGAATTAGTATGGCGGAATCCATTCGAACAGTTATTAATACGTCGACGGCGATTTTACTCAAGTTTTGTCGCCGATACTATGTGTATAGTGTAACCGCTACGCAAGCACATGATCTGCTAGAAACAGCAACCAGATCTCCCTGAAACTCCTAAAATTTTCTAAAAGTGGCGAGAGACATATGAGATTATATATTTTGAACATAGGCGGATAGGTCATAGTCGGAATGTCTTTTATTAGAGTTTGGCTCGACCAGGATTCATCTGAATGCAAACAACAACAACAAAAACAACCGCAACAGTAACAACAACAGTATGCTCATTGACGAGATTAAAGTAAGATGATGAATTATTTCGAAATAATTGATACAGTGTTGTCCTATATGTAAACGCCATATACCATTAGCGTTGAGGAATGAAGTGCTTGGAAAGTTTGCTGCTAAAATAGCCATCACCAGGGAAAAACCTACTTCACTCACTTTTACTGTCCATTCTGCTCTCGTAGTTTGATTGACTTTGCGGAATTCTAAAACTGTTTACTTGGCGCGTAATGCTATTTTAGTGACTGCAGCGGCACAAGTAGTAGTAGTAGTAGTAGTGGTGGTGGTGGCAGTAGTAGTCGTTGCTGTTTATGCTATTCTTCCAAAACGTTGAGTTGGCAGAATGATTAGCGCGTTGAAAAAAAACGCAACGGTATTCGTTCCAGCTGTTTACGTTCTGAGTTCAAATTCCGCTGCGATCATCTTCGCCTTCTACTTTTCTGATGTTGATGAATGAAACTACCAGTCAACTCCTGACAATCAACCAATTCCACCCTCATCAAATTTTCGGCCATTCTTCCCGTGTTAGAAGCAATTATTAAGGATCAGCACCAACAAGAGCGTTGGATGAAATGTGAGGCGGTAGTTCTGGCTCATTAAGTCTTCAGCCTAAATTCCATCCGGATCACCATCAGAGTTCCTACCTCTACAGACTGGCATCCATGGCACCGACTCACCATTACCCTCATAAGTGCTGGCCTTGTGCAGAAATTTGAAAGCATATTAAGGTCGTGATGCGCTGGATGCTTAGAGACATTTCTTCCGCACTTACAATTTCCGCCGAGGTCGTCTTTATCTTTCATCCTTTCGAGGTCGAGAACTTAAATACCAGTTGAATACTGGGGTCGATGTAGGCGAACACCATTCATCCTCAAATTTCAGACTTGACGCCTATAATAGTAAGGATTATGATTATTGTTGTACAGAAAACTGGATGATTAGAAACCGGAGCGTCTGACAAAATCACCGCCTTTACTTGAACAAATCGACCCCAGAACTTATTCTTTGTAAGCCTAGTACTTATTCTATCGGTCTCTTTGCCGAACCGCTAAGTTACGGGGACGTAAACACACCAGCATCGGTTGTCAAGTGATTGTGGGGGTGGGGGGACAAACACAGACACACACACACATATATATTTATTTATACGACGGATTTCTTTCAGTTTCCGTCTATCAAATCCACTCACAAGGCTTTGATCGGCCCGAGGCTATATTAGAAGACACTTGCTCAAGGTGCCAATCAGTGGGACTGAGGCCGGAACCATGTGATTGGTAAGCAAGCTACTTACCACACAGCCACGCCTGCGCCTATATATATAAATCATAAAAATAATTAAATATATATAATACCGTACTGTTTCTACTTCGCGGATTTTCACTTATCGCAGAGGTTTTGGAACGTAAAACCCGCGATATTCGAATGATTACTGTAGCATTCAAAGACGTGAGTCGATATAACCCCGACCCAGAATTAGTGGTCTTGGACTTACCGTTGGAATTGTCTTTTGTTTTATTAAGCCCTAACCGAGTACACCTCTCAAGGAATCCGTCTCTGAAGATACCATATTTTGCCGAACATATCTTGTAGATTCCCCGTCAGTGGTGAAAGTCATCATTCATGTATTCGACTGAGTCGTAAAATTCTCATGCATGTGGCTGAATATTCCGCAGATACGTGTGTATTAACGTGATTCTGAGGCGGAATTGACGTGATGCAGTATAACAAGAATTGGCCTTTAAATTGCAGGTTGAGACCGAAGGGCAGAGAGAGAGAGAGAGAGAGAGAGAGAGAGTAAGTGAGAAGAATGGCAATACGAATACCGAATTCTTTTTAGATCCGCCGCTTTAGAGAATTTGCCATTTCGCAGAGTTACATTGTATTTAATCCTACCTTATTGAACGTGTCCTTTTATGAAAATAATACAGTGTGATCTAGGAGAAACGTTTCTGCCATTTCTGGCTGGTTGGGTTACTATCTACTCGCTAGAAACTTTGGAGACCTTCGTAGTGGCCATTTCCTTGATCTAAGTTTTAGAGAAATATTACTGCAGCACCCGTCTTGATTTTGGTGATCTGACAAGATAGACCACTTGTATTTCATGAAGTCAAACTCATTCTGTGAAATAAAAATAAACTTTATTTTCTCCTGCCGTCGCGTCTAATCTTCATTACACCATTGTTTAGTTGATCGACCTCATTATTTGTTATTGTTAAATCGCATGAAAACATCCATTGTTCATTTCCGTAGTGTGATGCTAAATAATCAAAGACAAATCGAACCAAATCTTCCTCCAGTTTCACTGTCAGAAAGATCCAAATCATAATGGTACCTAGGAAAGTTGCGTCAGTGTTAACGATATTTGACATCCTTCCTTCACCCGGTTCCAGCTACCAGTTACCATAGTGATCTATCCGATTGACACAGCAAAATCAATCGAAAGCTCCTATATTTTTCCGGATATGCAAAACTTTGCATTGATTTCAAATGGTAAATCATTCCGTGTATGTATCAATTACCGAAAATTGTGGAGTTCTACGGACTACTGAGGGAAGTTTGCAAAAACCACACCTGAGGACTAATAATTTCTTTCCAAGAAGTTGGCTACTGTATGTTACATCTTGAAAGAATGCAAAATAAGAGAAAATATTGGTGGTATATTGGAGATTCCTCTCACATTAATACCTAGTCTTTGGACAGAAGATGCCTTATATTAGGAGATGCATGGCAGATTGAAGTAGATTTTAATGGAATGGGAACATGGATCGAGAGTGGGCAGCCTGTTCGAGCCCCATTTGGCACATTACGTTATTGCTGGTGATTGTTGTTGTTGTTGTCGTTGTTAAGCAACAAGACGGGTAAGGATAATTAGGTGATGGTTTAGGACTTAGGGGCGGGAGATCCTAGACTATGGAAGAAAAAAAAAGCTTTGGTCGTCTTGTTGTAGTCGAGGGCTCTTCGTTAACACCCGGCACCACTGGGAGGTGGCCCTCGAAGTTGCTGGAAATGGAGATCTCCTGGTCCAAATTCTTGGACGGCTATTGCTGGTGATGGTGGTGCGGGTGGTGCGGGTGGCGATGGTGGTAGTGGGTAGAAGCTGACAAACAATATTGTGCAAAACAACAAAAGGAAATTCTGGAACCGTTAAGGGCCTTCGATGAGGTTTAAACACTTTTCAGACAAAGAGAACCAAAAGCAACAAAAAACAACAACAACAACAAGTATCAAAATAACAACAGTAATGACAACAACAACTATGGCTACCACTCAAGAAAGATTGATGGAAAAGAACGGAGAACGGAAAGAGTTGCATAACACCGACTTTGTTCGTTGAGAGAGAAATCGAGAACGAGTTGACGGAGGATATAATTATATTTCAATGCATTAGCGAAAAGCGCAAATACGTATGTGTGTGTGTGTGTGTGAGTATAAGTGTGTACGTGCGAGTTAATGTGTGAGTGTATGTATGAGTGAGTGTATTTGTGTATGTATTTGTGTATGTATATGTGTATGTGTGTACGTACGTATGCATGTGTGTACGTACATATACATGTATGTACGTATATATGTGTATATGTACGTATGTATGTGTGTATGTACGTATGTATGTGTGTACGTATGTATGTGTGTACGTACGTATGTATGTGTGTATGTACGTATGTATGTGTGTATGTACATATGTATGTGTGTATGTACGTATGCGTGTATGTACGTATGTGTGTATATACGTATGTATGTGTGTGTGTACGTATGTATGTGTGTACGTACGTATGTATGTGTGTATGTACGTATGTATGTGTGTATGTACATATGTATGTGTGTATGTACGTATGCGTGTATGTACGTATGTGTGTATATACGTGTGTATGTGTATGTACGTATGTATGTGTGTATGTACGTATGTATGTGTGTATGTACGTATGTATGTGTGTACGTATGTGTGCATGTACGTATGTATGTGTGTATGTACGTATGTATGTGTGTATGCATGTATATGATGTAAGTATGCATGTGTTAATATATAAATACATAACACACACACATGTATATATGTATATGTTAATATAAGCATATATATGTATTTATATATTTACATATATATATATATGTGTGTGTGTGCTTGTGTTTCTTTGTATATCTATTTATTTATCAATGCATGTATATATATATGTGCATGTATGTGTGTACACACACACACACATATATATAATATATATATATATATATAAATGCAGACGCATGTGAGAGTGTGTGCGTATGAATGAGTGTGTGTGTGTGTGTGTGTGTGTGTGACAACGTAAATAAATATATGCATAATATTATGTGTATATTTATGTGTGTGTGTGCGTACGCGATTTGGTCCGTGAGTGCTTGTGTGTATAAATGGATGAAAAAAATTTCTGCACAGAGAGAAAATAAATATTTGAGATATCTTTGGGATGGAAAGTAAAAAGAAATAATAAGAAAAGAAAAGAACGGTAAACGAAGTAGCTGTGAGCCGGGAGTATTTTAGTTAAGCTTTAGATATTGAGAGACAGAACGACATTAGATTAATGATGAAAAACGGTGTTTGGCGAAAATAAATACTATTATTAACTTGACCCTTTCATTGTGAAGTATTGTAAAAGAAGACGAGGTGACTTCTCTCGCTAGAAGATAACAAATTGATGGATTTAATAACTAATGGAATTAATAAAGAAAAAAGGAAGAACCGAGCATTATTAAATAAGAAAAAAGAAATAAAAGTAGTATCTGTGAAGCGGGGAAAATGATAAGGAAAAACGAGAAAATCCATGCATTGACAGCGTTCACCAGCGAAGACACCTAGAGTGGAGGATTCACTTCAAAACCTGTATTGGTGTGTAGTGGTATGGATGTGTGCGTGTGTGTATCTATGGATGTTTAAGTGTGTGTATGTGTGTGATGCATGTATATACGTATGGATGGATAAATGAATGTAAGGCTGTATTGATATATGGATGTGCTTCTGTATTTATACCCCTTAGTATCGCCTAATTCTCATCATATATACAAGAATACATGCCTATATACACATACACAAATATATATATATATCTATGTTATGTATATGTATATATATATATATATATATATATATATATATATACGTGTTTGTGCGTGTGTGTCAAATATAAACATATGTATGTATGTATGTATAGATGAATGGATATATATATATATATATATATATATATATATATATATATATGATGCGTAGTTACACATGTTAGCAGAAGTATACATAATTCCAAATCTACACAAAAGGATACAACCATTTCCACATTCCTGCATGTCCGCTGCATAATTAGCCTTTCCTTCTCTCCACCCACTCACTCACTCTCTCCTTTATTTCTTCATATATATTATGAGTGTGTGTGTCTGTGTGTGTGAAAGATGTAAGTAGGCCTGTGTATGCATGCGTGTCTGTATCTACGTATCTACTGTTTATATAAGAAGACTAATTACGCTAAGATATATTTTCCAACATGATTTAATGCGAGTAATTGAGGATATTACAAATATCTTGGAAAGCATTTGCATGTCAGCTATGTCGGTCTCATAAAGAGAGGCTGTCAGCTACGTCACTCAATAAGGAAAGGGCGAGGAAGGAGCCCCTCAGGAGGGTAAAAAATCTATAAAGAAATATGGTCGTCTGAGCCCTCAGCTTACTACAGGTATATTGCTTACGACACTCTTGCAGGCCCTGTCCTCACAACCACATTTGGCCTTCTGAACTATACACTACAAGAACTCAGATACGTGATGGAACACGCAAGCTCTTCCGTATTACAGGAAACTTCAACGGCAATGGGCACGTAGCTAGGCTATACATGCCACGCAAGGATGGTGGTCGTTTTCGCAAATCTGTATTGATGTCATATGAAGCACGTATTGTGAAAATGCTACATCTGCAGCAGAGGAAGGAGACCAGGAACTATCTTGCTCGAGTTTGGGACCACAAAATAATCAAAAACATAATCAGGATTGTCAATGAACTTAAGGAGTGATATGAAATAAAAGCTGATATATCTCTCTCTCCATGTAACATTTGTAACTTCTATTTATCAAAAGAACAAAATGTAAAAAAAGTGGACCGTTTCACTGAGAAGGTAATAAATAGGTGCGTGGTACAAAAGACAAATCATAGGTGGAATTGATAATATCAAAATTCTTAGCATGGAGTACTAACAAGTTTATGAGGTCCCACCTCGAAGTCAACCTGCCTCCAATTGAAGAAAATGACGTCAGCCACCAAGTATTTGCAGCTTTCAAAGCAGATAACATTGATGGGCAACAGATGTAGGTTGTGCAAAACTAAGATTGAAGTCATCAACCACATTCTTGCCAAATGCTACAAAATGATATTATCTTTCTATGAGATAATGGTGCGATGGCCAGGACAGTCTTGGACGGACAAAGTGGACTCTATTGAGACCGATGGATCAAAAGAATATTGAAGGAACTTAAGAATTAAAACAGTCACTCCCTTAAAACCACAACTGGCCAGATAATGTTGTCTGGGATCACAAAGAAAAAGGAAGTCGTGGAAATCAGCAGCCGTCAGGAGAGTAATATATAGAAAAATGCAAGAGGACATCTATCGAAATTAAATGAAAAAGACAACATACATGCATACATGCCTATGTATTCATTTATGACCCTATGTATGTATGTATATATGTATGTATGTATATATGTATATATGTATATATGTATGTATGTATGTATGTATGTATGTATGTCTCGCTTTGTCTTTCTCTCTCTCTCTCTCTCTCTCCATATATATATATATACTCTTTACTTTTTACTCTTTTACTTGTTTCAGTCATTTGACTGCGGCCATGCTGGAGCACCGCCTTTAGTCGAGCAAATCGACCCCGGAACTTATTCTTTGTAAGCCCAGTACTTATTCTATCGGTCTCTTTTGCCGAACCGCAAAGTGACGGGGATGTAAACACACCAGCATCGGTTGTCAGGAAATGCTAGGGGGACAAACACAGACACACAAACACATACACACACATATATATATACATATATACGACAGGCTTCTTTCAGTTTCCGTCTACCAAATCCACTCACAAGGCATTGGTTGGCCCGGGGCTATAGCAGAAGACACTTGCCCAAGATGCCACGCAGTGGGACCGAACCCGGAACCATGTGGTTCGTTAGCAAGCTACTTACCACACAGCCACTCTGCGCCTATTATATATATATATATATATATATATATATATATATATATATATGTATGTATGTATGTATGTATGTATGTAATATATATATATATATACACACATTATATATGTTTTATAGTATACATATACGTATGATATGAATATGTGTGTGTATATATATATATAAACTCACACACACACACTCATATACATATATATTGACATTACCGACACAGTTGAACGAAGAGTATTAGTACATTAGACACCATCATTGTCCACTATAATTATGTCATTTATGGAAGAAGCCGCTGGAATAAATAACCACGTTCTGTATTTTATTGGGAACGGAACAGTTGCGGTAAAAATAAATATATAAACAAAAGCAAACAGACCACAAAATACATAAAATAATAGCAAGGGCGGAACATATATATTTGTGGCGGTTGGTTCTATATATTTCTATCAATGGATATATGCAGTCAGTGAAATATGAAGTGAATCATTATTAGTGATAAGTGTGATATGATAAACAGTAATCACAGTGGCACGAGCAACGATATGAAGAGTGGGAAGAACGGTGGTAGGAGGCTGTCGATAAGTTACAGGGTCAGCTTTTAGAGATTGGATATTGACTGTTACTTGGACGAGGAGAACTGACATATTATTTATCTATCTGTGTGTATATATATATATATAAATAATCCCAAAAAGAACGAAGAAAAAACACAAGAAAAAATCAAGAACACCAAGATGTGGTACGTGCAAAGTATTAATAAGACGCTCAGAGAAGGAAAATAAGGTAGTCTTGCGTTTCGAGCACAGTTCTCCGTCGGAAACAGGAGACAGAGGAAAGTCCAAGAGAAAAGGAAGACGGAGAGAAACAATCGCCAACGATCCACGTTATATATATATATATATATATATTATATATATATATATTTCTGTACTGTACTTGTTTCAGTCATTTGACTGCGGCCATGCTGGAGCACCGCCTTTTAGAGTGGTGAAAGAGTACAGCAGGGATCACCACCTCCTGCCGGAGCCTCGTGGAGCTTTTAGGTGTTTTCGCTCAATAAACACACACAACGCCCGGTCTGGGAATCGAAACCGCGATCCTCCGACCGCAAGTCCGCTGCCCTAACCACTAGGCCATTGCGCCTCCACAATATATATATATATTTAATATATATACACATGTGCATAAATGGATACAGGACGTCACCAACAGTAAGCAACATGAGATACATACAAACATACATACATACACATACACACACGCATATATATAGAGATAGATAGATAGATAGATAGATAGATAGATAGATAGATAGATAGATAGATAGATAGATAGACAGACAGACAGACATACAGACAGACAGACAGAGAGATAGATAGATAGATAGACAGACAGACAGACATACAGACAGACAGACAGAGAAACAGAGAGATATATAAATAGATAGGTGTAGTCCTGCAGAGCACTGTATATAATAGTCTCGTGATCTTACTAACATGATTATTATGATGATCATCATCATCGTCACCATCACTATTATCATTATTATTACATGCTATATTAGTCAGGAGGGACGTTATCTTGAGGTCTAGTGACGACACGTCTTCTCAAATCTCAAGAATATTTCTTGATATTCTTGCAAATTATAGGATTGCCATTCTTCTGAATGCTGACAATGCGAATCTCAATTGCGATATCTCGCGGTCTCTTGACGGTTTGTGCGTTGCACCAACTGCACCAAATACCGCAAGAATAATTGTCGCTTTAGTCTTGCATGATCTCTTCATCTCTCTCTGCTAGATCCTGATTTCTCTTTGATATCCATTCCATCATCATTTGGCATTGCAAAGTCCAAGATTTTATATCATTTGTTTCTTTTGCCTTCTATAATATCTTCTCAGTCTTTGTGGTGAAATATCCCCTAAAATCCTAAAATCCTAATTCTCTATCACAACCTCCAGCTCATATTCATACCATTTTCCTGTTACTTTCACTCCGAACAAAACTCTCAATGAATGCCTTTATGTATATAAATATTTTTATGGTTCGTACTTTTACTCAAGGGATGGTTTATGCTTTCATCTTTCACACAAATTTTTCACCTGTCTGTATTTAAGTATGTATATATGCATATGCAATCTCAAACACCTTCTGATTTCCATCTTTAAGTGCCAGATCAGGCTATAAGTTACACGCCAACCTCCTGAAAACATATCCTCCTGCCAAAAGCCAAATATCATTCAGGATGGATCATTTAATTTGTCATTCAACCTGCTAGAAATAGCAGTTACGTTTTCCTTAAGGATTATCCTACTCTATTTAAACGGGAAGGTGTACTGGATAATTTAACCCTAGATACACCATCTCTGGGAGAAGGGTAGGCTAGTCATCGCTGAATAGCATTTCATCTTCAGTCTGTTAATTCAAATTATGAAGGCTAATTCAAACTCTAACAGAAACACCACCAACACAATGATTAGCATGTCAATGATGGATCCCATATACGGTCATTTGCACTGAATCTGTTAAGACAAGATGGTTATGAATGGATTGCTTTTGATCATAAGTTGCTCAGTCTCGGCTTTTCTCGTGCTAAACAAATGTAACAACACAAACAAAACATTGTGTAATAAAGATAGAGACTGTATGAGGTCACCTATTTTGCTAGAAATAGTGAACAATTCTACCTCATATCGTTAAAAAGTAATTTAGCAACTCGATGCATTTTCTTTCCAGTAAAGACGCCATGATAACAGCAGGAATTCTGGTTATATGTCAGCCGCATCAGTGGTGGCTTTGTGAAAATCAGCGTAAGCAACAATGCTGTCACCATCTTCACTGACCAACGAGGGAGTCTTCAACGAAGACCTACCCTACTGAAATAATAACGGAAACTCCCTCAAACCACATTCAATCCTAGAGTGTTCATGGAGTCCAGACAAAGACTACATGGTCCTAGCCAGAACACATTTCTTGTTCGCTCTTCTGTAAAGTGACAGAGCTGAGGACTTAACAATCCCAACGAATATACGAGGACCACTAATCGATAGGTGAGACCTATCGAAACTGTGAACTGTAAAAGAATGTTGATGTTTCCATAGAGAATTTTGACTAGGGAGGAACTGAGCTACTAAGGTGGTCAGAAATAAATAGAGGCATGCTAGTGTAGGGAGGAGGTTTAGCTTGCAAATACACCGCCTCAGGTTCAGTCCCTGTGTGAGCTAACTTGAGCAAGTAATATATTCTAATTTAGCTCCGGGTCGGAAGTTAAAATTTTAGTAAAATTTAATTGATGAAAACTGTAAGGAATCCTGCAATCGGTCATCCATCAACTGCATCAATTTTTGAAGTTATATATTAAATGTTTTGAAATGCTAAACTATTTTTGATAAACGAACCAAAAGAAAAAGAAAGAACAGTATAAAAGAAAGTTTCTTTAATCTTTTCAGACATTCTAATCTATTTTTGTTAAATGCTTCGAGGATATATTTATTATTAGATTCATTTTCTGAAGCAAAACATAGCGATGAGGAAAAAAAAATTTATGAAAGAAACGTTTATGTTATTATAGAAATGATAAATGTTAATTTAAAAGAAAAGTAAATTAATTTATTACAAATACATACAGATAAATAAAAACTTCTTTCCTAATTATTTTAATGAAATACTTAAGAACCGTGCGTTGAACATTTCCAGCAATGAATGCGGAGTAACCAACGAAATATTGTGTGTGTATATATATATATATATATATATATATATATGTACATACACATGTGTTTGTGTAAACATATATGTATGTATCTGTATTTATATGTGTATGTATGCATATGCCAGTGTATGAGAGTGTGTATATCTCGCTACATGAGCAACAAGATGAATTTCATTTCTCGATGGCTACAGAAGATTGATAATTCGTTGCCTAACGTGGTTATAGCAGTAGACATTATACAACAGAAGACATTTATCTTCCAGTGAATGGTTCACTTAACATACCTGAAAATACGAAGCAGATCTGCTGCGGAAATGAAGAGGAATCTACGGGTGGATTTGAATAGATTTGCTGCAGAGAGGCAACAAGAACTGATGGGATTGACAAAGCTAATTCGTTCTAAACGTTACTATACCCCAAGGGACGGGTTGGTTATAACGTTCATGATATCAATGGAAAACCTAGTCAGGTTATCCATGTTATTAGACATGAACTCTCAAATGCAACTAATAATGCAAATATATTACTAGAAACATAACAGCTTAGGAACTGCAAACAGCGGGAGCACACACTAATTAGAGTGCACGGGAGTTTCATTAACTTTCGGTGATGAACTTCGATGGTTGTAGCCTAAAGGTAACTGATATGAGAAATGAGTGGAGACTTACAAAAGAGAAATTACGATATATTTAGATAATAACTCTTTCTCTCCCTCTCTATCTATCTATCTGTCTGTCCGTTTATCTACCCGTTTATCTATTTATCAATACACACACATACACACTCGTATATATTGTTTTATATATATATACATATGTTTGTGTGTATATAAACACATATATACACATATTTATACGTATATATACATATATATAAATACACCCTTATACATACATACACACACACACACACACACACAAACATTATATATATATATATATATATATATATATGTGTGTGTGTGTGTGTGTGTATGTGTGTATGTATTGTTATATTTGGGGATTGTATTATTTTGGCCAATTAAATACATTCTGAGCTTTATTATATTATTATTATTATTATTATTAAGTAACCCGTTTCAACACACGTTTTCACTTTAGGAATATTGTAAAACAAACACATTCATACATTTGTATATTATATATATATATATATATATATATATATATGTGTGTGTGTATATATATATATATATTATATATATATATATGTGTGGTGTATATATATAATATATATATATATTACACACACATATATATATATGTGTATACAGTCACATATATATACACACGTATATACACACACACACACATATATATATATGTATGTATCCAGTCACACATATATACACACGTATGTATAAATTCTTTTCTTCTCCCATTCTCTCCTAACGTACTTTATTCAGACAATCCCGTGTAACTTCCATTTTGTTTTTTCTCTTATATTTCCCGACATTCTTTCTTCCTTTCTTTCTTTCTTTCTTTTGCATGATATCGATCGATCAATGTAGAGTAGATGCGAATCTATGGCTTATCACAGCAGCAGCCAAACCTCCTCACTGGATACACTTCAGATCAATATTCTGTTCCCTTACCAATTCCGATGAGGTTTTTGTTGCGTTATACACCACAAACATATCGATATATCAATTACTACTTAACGATTTGATTGACTCATAAAACATGTCTGCTTACAACATCGTAAACGGTTTTGTGCGATTTAATTTACGCTCGTTTATTTGAACAACTGCATAAATGTGTGTGTGTGTGTGTGTGTGTATTTCAATATTAGACATTCTCACTATTTTTTCCTCTCTGTGTACACACACAAACGCACACGCACGCATACACACACACTCACAAATGCATGCATATATGAAAGAGAGAGAAAATGAGAGGGAATGTTTAACATAGAAACAAACATCCACCACGTTATTTATCTCCCTACCCCACCACTCTTTTATTTATGTATTTATATATATAGATATATATATGTATATACACAGACATATAAATACTACATATACATAACTGCTTCTATTTATGTGTGTGTGTATATATATATACACATATACGCATGTATATATTCATTATCTCCCTCCCCTCTATATATGTGTGAGTGTGCATAAGTGCGTGTGTGTGTGTATTTACAGACCACTCACACATATATACATATAATAGGTTATCGTAGTATGTTTCAAGTATTATTTAAATGGGGAGAAATTTGATTGAGATAGCCTCGACGTCAAAACGTCCAAAGAAAAGGAATGCAAACAAAATGGAAGGCAAACTCCAGGTTTAAAATTTGACCTTCCATCTGGATATTCATGCATTCTTAATGAGGGATCTTTATCCAAAGTATAAGAATAAATATTTGTTGTGGAAATGTTTTCTTCTTACTTTTATGATTCTCAGTTTTACCATTCTTTTGACGGTTACAGGCAGCGGAGATTGTCGCTAATTCAGTTACCAGAGTAACAGAGAATTCAAAGAAGTCTTTCAGTCGGTCTGCTGGTCTGTCTGTCTCTCTCGCGTATTTACGTGTATATATATATATATATATATATATATATATATATATATATATATATATCACATATATTAGCCATAAAATCATCCGCGATGTACTGAGTGCGCGATAGGTGAACAATGATACGGCGAGAGATTACTCAATATATAGACAAACAGATAGATACATACACACACACACACACATACACACCAGCATCGGTTGTCAAGTGCTGGGGCGGGGGGCACAAGCACAGACACAGAAATACATAACGTCGGGATTCTTTCAGTTCCCGTCTACCAAATCCAAAAATAAGGACGGCCCTAGGCTAAAGTAGAATATATTTACCCAAGATGCCACACAGTGGGACTGAACCTGGAACCATGTGGTTGGGAAGCAAGTTTGTGTGTATATATTCATGCACACACACGCACACACACACACACATATATATATATATGTATACGACGAGCTTCTTTCGGTTTTGCTTTCCTCAGTTCACTAGAAATGGTTTGGTTGGCTGAATTACTTGTCCAACAGATGAACCCTGGGACTGAACTCGGAACTCTGAGGTTGAGAAACTGGTTTCTTAGCGCAGCACGCGCTTTATTAATGCTATGTTCGGGGTTCTACGCTGATGCAATAAATGACTTTTGTATGAAGGTAAATAGATGCGGGTGGGGACTGGGTATATATAGGGTAAAATAAGATTCGGTGATGGTAGACAGTGAACGAGGAGAAATACCTATGAGAGAGAAAGAGACGAAAGAAGAAGTGTTGCTGGTGATGACGATGATGATGATGATGACGATGATGATGATGATGATGACGATGGAGATTAAAGTGGAGGGAAACCTGAGCCGTGGGTAAATAATATAGCTGCAGTCAATAATATAATCTAAATCATATGCTGTGTACCATTCTCTCTCTCTGTCTCTGTCTATCCTTGACGTGAGTGTGAAGACGTGAGCGTGCGTGGGTGCATGTGTACAAGACCACGACCGTAAGTGAGTATGTTTGCTTCTATGTATGTGTGTATTTATATATATATATATATATATATATATATGTATATGCTCCTGCTATGTGCTCGTGTATACATTACACACACAGACACACACACACACACACACATATATATATATATATATATTACATACATACATATATATATATGTATGTATGTATGTAATGTATATTTATATAAATATGAACACAGGAGCACATAGGCGCGAAAACAAGAAGTAGAAAATGGCGCTCGAATATCAATTGTTAAGTACAACTAAAATATATGAAAATAAAATAGAGTAAAATAAAACAAGGAAACCGTATTCCGAGCTTCATGAAATTGTCTGATAATTGTAGGATGATTGGTTATGTGAGACTGGAAGTAACAGTTTGGGAAATAGTTTACATTCAGCAAACAAAACGCACGCATGCGCGCACAAGAGAGAGCGAGAGAGAGAAAGGGAGAGTGAAGAAGGAAGTGGGGATAAATGGAAGAGAAGTAGAGTTAAGAGCTATACACCCTTTAAAACGGTCTAATGCAGAATGCCAACTGTCAATTGTTTTAGTTTTAGCTGTAAAATAGTTATTTGTACTCGTATGTTTCATTACATATCAAGAAAAACAACAATATATATTTATAGCTGTATATGGTCCAAGGAGCTCTCCACTTCTGGAGGTACATTTAGTTGTTAATGGTAAATTTATAGGAGCTCTGCCACCATTTTAGTTTCCACTTCGAAGTCTGAATTCGATCTGTTGGAATGATTTGTTGTACACAACCTGCAAGTTTATTAAATGTCAAAATAAATGAATTTATCTATCAGAAATGACGAATCAATTTTCGAAATAGAAGTGCAGAACATATTGATGTTTACGCAAATATTTGACTGGTGTCATCTCTGCGTCTCAACAGGAATCATATTTCTGCATACGTATAGAAGACCTCGAAGTACATTTAAACTCTATATTCTGTATTGGTTGTTAAGAAGTAAAGATTTTTCTGCGCTATTAATTATCTTTCGAATGCATATTTACAATATTATATCAACATTAGAGCTTAATTAGTTTGATCACTGATCTTCAACAACATACATAATCATTGTGTGTATTGAAACAAATATCTTTGCTGCTTTTAATTACATCGCTAGACTATTTAACTCTTCGTTATTGTATTTTCAGCATATATATCTACACTATATTGATAAGTTCAAACTGCGATTAGCATCAGATATCTCATTGTGTGTATTTGTTCTAAATCAGAGGCGGGAAACAGCGAACACAAAAAATTATATGTTGCAACTATAAAAATAAATATTGATATTAACAGTTTGGTGAGTTGGCCAAATCTCGAATCGAACCTGAATTAACGATATATTTCACAGGAAATAAACATCCTCGCTTGCTATAATGTGCACACATGGACTTAATAGTTCTTTATGTCTCACTAACTGTGAAATGCAGACTATCAAACAGCACGGTTTGTAATGGAGAATCGATTTTCGAGTATATTAAATATGATATAGAGAAACTTGAGATGGACATTTATAACAAACATTATACCGAGACGAAAAAACAGAAATCGCCTGCTTATCTCTCCATGTATCCATCCATCCATATATATATATATATATATATATATATATATATATATATATATATATATTTACTTTTATCCTTTTACCTGATTCAGTCATTTGACTGCGACCATGCTGGAGCACCGCCATTAATCTAATGAATCTATCCCAGGACTTATTCTTTGTAAACCTAGTACTTATTCTATCGACTCTTATGCCAAACCGCTAGTTTACAGGGAAGTAAACACACTAACATCGGTTGTCAAACGATGGAGGATGTATTAACACACACACGCACACACACACACACACATATATATATATATATATATATATACTTACATATACATAAGGCATTTCATATCGGGTGCTGTGTGTGTGTGTGTGTAAATGTGTGAGCGTATATTTGTATATATTTATAAACATGTTCATATGTATATAATAAGAGAGAGGGAAAGACGGAGCGATACGCCTCCAAAAACGAAGACCAAATCAAGATGGACGTTTTGAACTATAATTAAAGTTCCACAGGCTGACCACATAACCGCATCGATACAAAACAATTGAAAAGAAGCCCCCTTCTCTCTCTCTCTCTCTCTCTCTCTCTGCCTTTCTTTCTCCTTTCTAAGCAAAACAAAACATCCTCTTTTCGATTTGGATAAAGGCAAAGAAATTTTCTGCAAAACTCTTCTGAAGGGTCTGTGTGAAGTGGACGAAGGCGCTAATAAAGAATTATCCAAAATTCTGACTACCTTTTCTTAATACATACGTATGTATGTATGCTGTATGTCATTATTCAGTTTTATTTCAAGACTTATGTATGTATGTTCATATACATATTTATATATAAACTAGCAGTATCGCCCGGCGTTGCTCGGGTTTGTAAGGGAAATAACTATAAAGCATTTTTAGAGAGTTATAGCCAAAAAATGGAAAAAAAATGATGGTAATTTTTTTTGTGAGTTAAAGAGGTCGAGTTGCGTCCCCTAGACAGTCTGTGGTTTGTGTTTCTGATTCTCGACCCCATGTCGAATTTATCGATTTTTATCAGAACTGGGGGAACTTTTCAAAATTTTCACTGCGTTAGTTTTGAATTATGACATTGGGCTATGTGTGTGTCAAGTTTTATCAGAATCGGTTGAAAGCCGTGGTCAGGGTGAGGGTACAACCTCACAGACACACAGACAAACAAACTGCCGTTTATATAGAGAGAGATACATATTGGATAATAAAATGGTTCTTTTTAATACTTTTCTCGATGTATTGCGTGTTCGTTTATCTGTTTTTTCTCATTTGTGATTTTATTTTTGATCTTCTATATAAATGAAGATTTATTTCCCTCCGTCTGGTTGCTTTTCTTTCTACAGAACGAGAAGTTACATTGCGGAACGGTCATTTTAACGAGTTGTATCTATTTATAACCCGACGAGAGCCATCTGCACTGCCGGATGCTCCTGGGACCAGTTGTTGAGTGCCCCACCCATGAGGGATCGATGCTCGATGTGTTCAAAGAATTGTTGTGATTAATAAATTCTCGTATATTCAATCTTCCGTCTTTCATTTGCCGTATAGACACACACACACATATATATATATATACCGGAGTAAGCAAATAAATGCGAAACAAGGTGGAAACAGCAGAAATATTACTCAGAGTTCCATTGTAACAAAACTGTCCAACGAACGGGAACGATATTTCTGCCACAGTAAACACGGATTTGTACTTCGGCTGTGCGTACAATCACAAATGACCGACTGAATATACACCCATTGCACTACACTAAATAGACTCCAGATCAAAACGAATTGCAGCTTCTGTGTTCGGTGAATGGTGAACTAATAACAACAGAGGTTATTGTGGTTCACTTCAAATGTTTCAGACGTGTTTTTATTCATCAATACATAACAGGTGTGAAACAGCTGTAGGGAACCACAGTCTATCTTATTTGTTTACACACTCACAGACACACATATATATATATATATATAAACATGGAGAAACATGGAGTCTTTTATACGAATTAGATTTAAAATTTAAACCTGTTTAATTTCGATCTACTCGCCACTATATTGGTATGTATAGAATTACATTTTGCAGCGATCGTGAAGAACTATATTTGTAGCAATATCTAATTAGGATTGTTCTGCGTCGAGGTTACACTATTTCCTGCAGTATTGTACATCTTTTATTGACTGAAGAACTCTTCATAGTTAGAGAAGATTTCATTATTATTTGCGAGAGAAACTTATTACTGTAAGTAAATCTCGTTGGAATTGGTTTTACGTGGGAATTTTCAATTTTGGAATCGGAAGTTGGATAGAAATTCTAAACTGAATAACATACATTTGTAGTTCTCTCTCCACCACTCATTCTCCTTCTATCTTTCTCTCTATCGATCTATCTATCTATGAAACGTACTTACATGTATATTTAGACTCCTACACACAAAAACACATGCACGCACAAATACACACATACATGCATAAATGTATGCATACATACATACACACAAACATATATATATATATATATATATATATATATACGCACGCACACACACACACACACACACACATATATATATATATATATATAAATGCATTTATGTATGGGTTTGTGCGTGCTTATAAACAGATGAGGTGGATTTCAATGAATGTAATAGAGAGTAGATGTGCTTATTTACCGTGATTTTATTCCCAGGTTTACGTTTCAGCTTATGAATAAAAGCACCAGAAATTCTAAACGCATTCATATAGTCACTAACAAACCAAAATATTCTATATCAAATGAATAGATCCTACACTAAAAAGACTGTTTAACACCACAAGAAAAATATAAAGAATTCAATCCATGGTACAATGAAATATAAACACTAGTAAGTCATCTTAAGATACGAGAATAACTTGCTAAATCCAGCAACTCTACTTTCTAGAATTTAGTAATATTATCGGTCTTTTATTTTTCGATCATATTTTCTAAAGAAGGATCTTCAAAACGAGTTGCATATGTTTATAAAAAACGTATTAAAATAGACGGAAATTTAAAGATCAAATGTAGCCCCACAAAATAAGATAACTTAAAGGAGAAAATATAATGCAACATATTTGCTTGGTGGAAGAACATCCAGCATAGAAACTTTTTAAAAAAACACATCCTCTACATCCAGGTGTCACAACACGCTTTCTTTAAACTAGATCTGTGACATTTTGCATACTCAAAATCTCAACACTTTGAAGCCCAAGTAAACAGAGATGAATATCAAAAGTTGGGACCGATGAAATAATCTTTGTGTATGTAATTTTAAGAATAATATATATTGTCCACTCGGCAGTAATTGTTTACGCAAACAAACATAAAAAAGAAATGCATCACTTTCACGAAATGTTTGGTATCTAAAAGAGAAACGCACTGGAAATATTAAAAATAAATAAAAAAAACATATTAGTTAATGAAATTAGAACTCTATATTTAATTTGCATTTAGATATGTTAGCTCTGTCGAACTAAAAAAGAAAACATAACTTTCAAAGGCTGGTGGTAAAGAAGCTGAGTAGAAAGTCTAATGAAAATCCCACATGTAAATATGAGAACATGTATCAATCTATTAAAACGAAATTACAGAGTGTCATGGATTTAGCAACAGTTACTTTTTAATGCCTACATCTATACATATACATGTATGTATTTATGTATACACACATGAGGGCACACGCGCACACATACATATATACATACATACATACACAATCACACACACACAGAGGGAAGTAGAGAAAAATATGTTTGCTTGTTCCTCTATATATTTCAGATAGAAACATCGTGAAAATGATTCTCTCTCTCTTTCTCTCTCCCTCCCTCATGCACAAACAGAAACATACACACACACACACACACACACACACACACACACACACACACACACACACACACACACTCATTTTTCCTTGGAGTTTATCATGTCTCTTTTCTCATTCTTGCTTCCTATAATCTCCTTAGTTCCTTATGAATCGCAATGTCCCGTTCTTCCTTCTCTCTCTCTCTTCCCCTTTTTGTTTTATATTGATAATTCTATTTCATATTACAAGCTTTCCTTTCAGTCTGTCAACATCGATATATCTCAAACCATCTGGCCGACAGAAGAATTTTCTTTCACACGATGTAAAGTCCTCGTTCTTTATTGAAACATCTTTGTACTGTCCCACATCGGTCGATGTTGAGTAAAAACAAAGAGATAGGCGAAATGCTTAGCGGTATTTCGTCTGTCGTTACGTTCTGAGTTCAAATTCCCCCGAGGTCGACTTTGCCTTTCATCCTTTCGGGGTAGATAAATTAAGTACCGGTTGCATACTGAGGTCGATCCAATCGACTGGCCCCTCTCCCAAAAATTTTGGGTCTTGTGCCTAGAGTAGAAAAGATCATTGTTATTATTGTAATTATTATTATTATTATTATTATTATTATTATTATTATTATCGCCTTTCCAGTACTTCTAACGCTGGAGATGTACTACAATGGAACCGCTCGAATACTCCGAAAGGAGTATTCGAGCGCTTCCAAGCAGTGCTGTTTTCTGCAAGTGCTCCACCCTTATTACAACCCCTATTTGTTCCATGTATTTCTCAAGATTTTTACCCACTGTTCCCAGAGCTCCGACAATTATTGTTACTACTAGCACCTTTTCATCGACCACAACCGCTTAACCTCCCAAGCTAACCTGTTATATCTCTCGACTTTTCTTTCTTCCTTATCGTACACCTTTATTATTATTATTATTATCATTATTATTATGGCGGTGAGATGGCAGAATCGTTAGCATGCCGGACGAAATGAATACCGGCATTCCGTCCGTATTTTCTTTCTAAGTTCCATTTCCATCGGCATCGACCTTGCCTTTCGTTATTGAATCCTGAGGAGCTATTCTGTTGATTTAAGAGAGTCTTGCGCGAGATGGGTTTTCCTCTTAGAAGAGCAATTTTGGGGGCAGTAGGTAGAGTTGTGTGCCCTGGTAATGGCTTCTGTAATTGCTTTTATATTATTTTTCATCATGTTTTGTGCTCCAATTACAAATGTTATCTTTCATCTACTAAATTTTTAATACTTCATTTTTAAGCTACTTCTATTTTGATAGTTCGTCCACTTGTTTTCCGGCAACATTTTCAGTAGGAATGATTGCGATTATTATTATTATTATTATTATTATTAGAATCGTCTTTGTTGTTATCATCCTCCCCTTCCTCATTATTCATTTATCTATTTATTATTATTATTACTTTTAATCTGGTTTACAAAAGGTTATTTTGTATGTTTTCTCTGGCGTCGATGGTTTCATGTTTCGAAGATTTCTTTTCTAAAACAAAATTTGGTATTTCACGTGCGTGGCTTGTGCAAAAGGATTCTGGAGTTTTTGCAATTAATTTTGAACCATTCTGAATAAAGAAAATAGTTAAATCCAAATTCATTTCCATTGAAACCTGTTTTCATTCTCTTCGTTACAGTTGACGTCATTTCCATATTAACATCTTGTGGAGCTGAATGAATAGTTTCACTTTTTCCTGTCCTTTTCTTTTTTTATTTGTCGTGTTGCCCCATTTTTACAAAACAAATAATTTCTTTTTGGCGCTTTTTTTCGTAAAATACTATTATATTTTAACATTTAAAAAATTGTTTTGGCTTGACATGATTTCTAATCATCTGAACCAAACAACTAAGAAAACTACAAAAAGCAAAAATTCTACGAACAAAGAATAGAAAAACATAAGCGACCATTCGTTGCACAGAGTCGTGCACGTTTTGAAAATGGAATATCTTACCTTTTCAGTAATAATAAAGATTTCTTTTTCATTGCTCCAGGAGCATCAAATAAGGGGAACATTACAACGACAATTTTGATAACAACGACAACAGCAATAGCATAGGTTTCTGTTATAGGCAGAAGGCCAGTAATTCTTTATGGCGCGGTTGGCAGGTCAATCGATTGTATCGACTCAATTCTTGAGGGCAACCAAGTTTTACGGACCGCGAAAGGATAAGATGCAATGCTGACCTCAAGATAATTTGGACTCCGAACGTAGGATCCAAAAGGAATATCAGAAACCATTTTGTCCGACGTTCTAACGATTCTATGAATTGAGCGAAATTTAAATGAAATTTATAAGGACAATAATTTCTTTTTTTCTATTTGCCACAAATGATTAAAAAGGAATACAATTGATTCGCACTTGATTCCCAACAAGGGACATTTGTGGAAAAAATGGGGAGGGGGAAATGTACTACACAGAAGGGGATTTAAGAGTGTGATGGGGGAATCTTTTTCAGGACAATGTCATCGGGTTTACTCACCTGGAATACGGAATGCGAGTTACAAATTTGACAGCCTGTTATTGAAGAGGGTTTAGTAGCCGATGATGCACACACAGAAAGACAGATATTATTGAGAATGCTACGAATATTCTTTAGAACTGGGCACACAATTTGGTACGGTAGATCTGCCGTGGAAACTGAAGCAAAGAGGCCATCCATTTAAGAGGCATTCTATTTAAGAATGGAGATTTCAATTTGATAGCAACGCATATTAACATGGGTGCGACGAAGGTAAGGACGATGAAGGTCATAAAAAGTTGGCGTTTCTCATATCGGCGGATCCTTTGTGCTTTGGCAAGGAGATCTTGCTTTAGCTGTTCTTTTACCTCAAGTATACTTTCTTCTATAATTTTGTATTTCCGTAATATTTTTCTTCTTGTTACTTAATAGTGTCGATTGTCTAATTTCGTTCAGGATCGACAGATCCTTTCTCATATTTTCTATATTTTTTCTGCACATAATTTATCCACAGGGTTTGTTTGGGTGGTGAGCTCCTGTTCAGATGGATTTTAGGGAGTATCTAGCTACTTCTGTGGCCACAGATGCTGCTGCATATATATAATTTAGTCTATTATATCATATATTATTAATATTATTAATATTATTATTATTATTATTATTAATATTATTATTATCGTCGTTGTCATTATAATCAACACTATTGTAGTTTTTGTCATCGCCGTCGTTTTATATTCTTGTTTTAATCTCTCATCTATCATCTCGGGAATTTCAGATGACAAATTCATCTTGCCATATTCTTCAGCGCATATTTTTAATAATAATGTGTGTTTGCGTGTGTGTCGAATTGGTGCGACGTGTGTGTGATTGTGCATCGATACGTGTTTGTATGATAGTGTTTGTTTCTGAGAGCGATATCAATGCGACACTGCGCTTCAGCGTCACACTGTGTGTTTGTGTCCGCGCGAGTTTCTATGCATGCGTCGACGCATTTTCACGTGTCATGTCTATGATTGTTTATTTGTGTGCGTATATATGTGTATGTGCTTCACTACACGTGTATGTGTGTACCACAGATATTATTATGTATGCGCGAGAGAATACGTATACGTGTAACTATGTGCCAACTGTGTGGTTGTATATGTGTTTGTGAGAGTCACGCATGAACGTGTGTTCAACGTGTTGCGCGAATGTGTGAGTGACAAGAGCCATTGTTTGCTTTTTGCATTTTGCTTGTTTCATACATTAAGACACCGCCCATGCAGGGGCACCACATTACAGAATTTTAGTCGAAAGAATGGACTTCTTACCTACCATCTTCTTAAAAGCCCGGTACCTACATCATCGTCATTTTTTGCCGATCCGCTAAGTTATGGGAACGTAAGCAAAGCGATACCCGTTGTCAAGCGGTGATGGGGAACAAACACAAAGACACACATACATCAGCATTAACACACACACACACACACACACACACACACACACACACACATCTATGAATATATGTATATATGTATATACATGTCTGCCAAAATCTACTTACAATTTTTGGCTGGCCTAAGGCTATGGTAGAAGACACTTGCGAAAGGTGCCACGCAGTGGGACTGATCCCAGAACCCCGTGGTTGAGAGGCAAACTCCTTACCACACATCCACTCCTACTCTCATAGATAGAATGTATGTGTATGTGAGGATATAATATACCTGATTATGTGTGCGTATGTCTATGTGAAAAGAGCCTGTCTACATGTAACATGTGCATGTATTCACGCGCTCACATTTCATAAGATGTACATATGTACGTGCAGATGTATTTTTATGTGTGTATGTGTTATATAGTAATTTTGTGTGTGTGTGTGTGTGTGCATGCAGTAGTCTGCATAGAAGTGTGGTGTCTGTGTACATGCGCGTGTGTGAATATCTGCTCTTTCCTAAGCATTATTTCGTGTGTCCGCGTATTTTTGTGTACGCGTGTAAGTGTGGGTGTGTGTATGCATGTTCATATATGTGACTGAGTCTGTGGTAGTTGAGAGGAAGCGGCGAGGCCAACAAATAAAGTCCTAATGCCGTTGATGAATGAGATATTAGCCAATCGGACGTAATACTTGGCAGTCATGTGATCAATCATGGATGAGACATTCGGCTAATGGCAACGTTTGAGAGCGTTGCCACTGATGTTTGCTTTCAACGTCTTGGCACAATGGAGTTCGTCCGTCTCTGTGCATGTATGTATACATGTATACACGTATGTGTCTGTTTGAAATTCTTGCTTTAAGTCAAGGCGATACTTGAGATTTGTTAATATCTGAATTAATGAGTGCAGACACACAGACACGCACACACACAAACATGTATAATCCTATATATATATACGTAGATGTATGTATACATACATATATACACACATGTATATACACACATGTATATACACACATGTATACACACACACACACACACACACACATATATATATATATAGAGAGAGAGAGAGAGGGAGAGAGAGAGAGAGAGATGTAAGCAGAAAAAATGGAGCTCAAACTATGAGTACATGTATATTTTTATTAATATTTAGCAAAAGTAATATATATATATATATATATATAGAGAAGAGAGAGAGAGAGAGAGAGAGAGAGAGTGAGAGAAAGAAGAGAGAGACTGAGAAATGTGTGTGTGTATATATATATATATATATATAGAGAGAGAGAGAGAGGGGGGATGTATATTCGTATATATGTATGCGTGTGGGAATATAGTTGTGTGTGGTGGATGTATGTAATGGCTGTTCAGGTCTGTTTAGAATGAACGGGGGTGGACATGTATCTGCGTATGTCTTGTTGTTATTTATATACGTGAATGTGTACGCCATAAGCTGGAGTGAATCTGTTCATTGCAAGAAAGTCAATTGAAGAATCTGCGGAATGTTTTATAAGTTTTGATTCTCAACCAAAATCCGATCGGATTTCAAGGATGCCAATCAGTTTTCTTTGTCTTTTCTTGGAAAAGACACCATTTCAAAGCTTTTGAGTAAATCTTTTGTTACACCGACTTCCTCTATTAAAATACATAATATCGAAAATCCAAAGCGTGGATTAAAGAGATGAGATTTTCTCCAAGGTTCTCCGTAGACGTTCGCAGACATTCACAATACTTTGCAGCTGACCTCTGTAAAGATGTGTGATTTTTATTCCCTCTTCCATAGATTAAGGTTTTTGTATGTGTATAGGGTTGCTGTTTTAATAAGAATCCCCCACCAATCCTTGTCTTTAAACATGTGGTTATATTCGGGATCTGGTGTGCCTTTCTGTGGATAGCGTTGGGAAATGTTTTAGTAACAATGTGAAGTCTTGCGAAAACATAAAACCTGCTAAAATATTTGGGAGTCTGCTGAAGATGGAGAGTGATATCCTCTCCGCTACAATCAACATTTTGTGCCATTCTTTTGCTCTTATTCATCAGGTATTTAGTAAATGTCTCCTGTTTTTAGGTACCATAGACGTACCCTTCGACGTAGAATGTGTCCTTTCTATCAGACAAAAATTCTAAGATGATGTTGTTGCTGCTGCTGTTTCTGTTATTACTTTTTGCTGTAGACCAAAGTCTTGATTGAACAAACACTGAAAGTCATTCCATGCATGGCCATCTCATCTGAGTTATAAGTATTTTTAAGATCCCATTTTGTAAAGATGATATGGTATAATTTGTGTGAGGTTGCCTCGCTGTTTCTATTATATGATGCGTCTCCTTGTTTTGCTGTAAACCTAAACCAACGCTTGGTTTAACACCATTATATGGTCCGCAGATGTATGTAGTAGTTTCCAGCCCGTCACTAACATTCAAGCTTGACCACTCCCTTGAGAACAGCATCTGCCAACAATCTCAGAGGCCCTGCAAAACAGTCGATCCTGGTACCACTTTTAATGTGTTACCACTTTGTCTGTTAATGACAGCCAAGTACACCAGTAAAGAACATGGCGGATTTAATAGGAAGTCTCTGTAATTATTCTCTTTCTCGCCGTTCTTGAAAGAATTAATTACATCCGCAACACTTGACTCTTAGAACAGTACATAGTTCTTTTCTATATGAAGTACTTTGCGCTGGCAATAAATAGAATTTTAATGGAAATACCCCACAAACAGGTGTTATGGTGAGACAAACATACTTCTTAAATATGAGTGATATTTTGTTTATCTCAGAGAAGTCTTTCTCATGAATTCCACTGATCTTCTGTATTGTTTTCGCAATATCAGTATGCTGCAAAGGAAGCTAGGATCGTAATGACATTTTAGGCCGATATTACATTTTCATGCGTCCCATATGTGTAGGCAGGGATGTCAGTGTGGTAAGATGTTTGTTTTCCAATTATATGTTTCCGGGTTCTGATGTGGTTCTATGGGCAAGTGTCTTCTGCTATAGCCCCGGGGTCTTGTAAGTGAATTTGGGTGGCGGACTGAAAGAAGCCTAGCATGTGTGTGCTTATGTATATATGTATGTGCCTGTGTTTGTACCATGCCACCTCACCACTGGTGTTGGTTTGTTTAAGTCCCTATAAGTTAGTGCTTCAGCAAAAGTGACTGAGCATGGGCGCTGTCCAATGATTGAAACAAGTTAAACAAACAATATATGTGAATGAATAAGTTTGTACGTATGTATGTATGTCATTATTCAGTTTTATTTCAACATCTCTTCCCAATAGAGAGCTGGTTTCTAACCCAGGTCCAAGGATCCTTCATTGGAATTTGAACATTAGCAACAAAGTAGTTTTGTTAAAATGTCTGTATATGCATATGTGCATGTTTGTATGTTTTGTTTTATGTATGTATTCCCATGCATAGGTATATATTAACATGTCTAGAAATGTTAATATATACTTAAATGACAAACTTCTGGAAAGTTTTACAAATTACTTTCATATATGTATATGTGCAGATTTGTATGTTTTATGTATGTATTCTCATGCATATAGTTGCATATCTAGACATGCTCATATATACTTATATGATAAACTTCTGGAAAGTTTCACAGATTTTTACAGTTCCACTGATGGATTGGATCTGTAGTGTTCGAATTAACTTTCTCCTTTCTGGTTGTGAGTTGACTAATTTCTCAAGATTGGTATTAGGCAGTGTGTTACATATCCCAGGACCTCAATAATTACAGGTATAAACCTCAACTTGTAGTCTGGAGTAACTGTATGTATGCATGTATGAACGTATGTGTGTGTGCGTGTCCATACATATGTGTGTGCGTATATGCATATAATCCAGAAATATGTCGTAATCGATATTTTCTGCGATTAATACTAGGCTGTGTTTTTCTCAGTAAATATTCTCGAATTATTTCCTGCTGTTCGCTTATAGAAGCATGACCGTCGATATGTGATATGGTTTAACAATCATCTCCACCAAATGCCGGGAAATTGAGCAACGAATAAAGATAATGAAATCTCTATATCAAGGTGGTAGGACGATGAATTAGAGACACGATTAATACTATAAATCCTGAATGGTGGAACAGGTGACCAGAAACAGGAAAATAAAACCAAACCAGAAAGCATTTAGCATTTGATCACGTATGTCATTAGTCAGATATGTTTTAAACGAAATTTCAGTACGAAGCCTGTGATTAACTATTCTGGGGTCAATGGATCAGCCAAAAATTCCAGGAAATATCTCCCTAAAATTATACACTAATGTTTTGAAGAGAGAGTGATATATTGAATATTGTAGTCCTAGATAGACAATCCTTGACAGTTTTACCGAATTGTTATGAGCAGAGCACAACCAATAGTCATTTCTACGATAGGCACAAGGCCTGAAATGTGTGGGGAGAGGACTACTCGATTACATCGACCCCAGTTTTTTGCTGGTACTTAATTTATCGACCCCGAAAGGATCAAGGACAAAGTCATTCTACATCTTTACGTTATATATATATATATACATACATACATACATATATATATATATATATATATATATAATGTAAAGATCTAGAATATATATATATATATATATATATTCTAGATCATTGCGTTATATATATATCAAAGGTCGACTTTGCCTTTCATCCTTTCGGGGTCGATAAATTAAGTACCAGTTACGCACTGGGGTCGATGTAATCGACTTAATCCGTTTGTCTGTCTTTGTTTGTCCTCTCTGTGTTTAGCCCCTTGTGGGTAGTAAAGTAATATATATTTCATCTGCCGTTACGTTCTGAGTTCAAATTCCGCCGAAGTCGAATTCGCCTTTCATCTTTTTGGAGTTGATAAATTAAGTACCAGTTGCGGACTGGGGTCGATCTAATCGACTGTCCCCCTCTCCCAAAATTTTGGGTCTTGTGACTAGAGTAGAAAAGAATATTAGCTAAGGGGCAGGTGAGGGGTTCGACTGGGCGAAAGGTCGAGTCTAGTACTCAAGAACTTAGAACGCAAAGAGACAGTCTGAATGTCATAAGGTACGCTATCCAACATAACCAATAATTCGATTAATCCGTCGCCATAAGGTTGTGATTTATTCTATCGGCCTTGAAAGGAAGAAAGTATAATTCACTTTGATGGGAATTGAACACGGAATATAAGGGATCGGAACAAATACCGCAAGGTATTTTTGCATATGCTCGAGTGATACAGGAA
>NC_043007.1:30510465-30520465 GCF_006345805.1 Octopus sinensis
GCGAATTTGTGTAGACGTGATACAGTGTGTGACACAGTTACATTACTAAATTTATGACATGTTCAATCCGCAGGGCTTCAACACAGTTTCTGGCAAGGCTTGGATTGACCAAAATATGTGGCACAAAATGCAAACACAAGATGCTAATCTGTGAAATCGATCGCGGGATCTCTCGATTGCACAGCGTACATATTTAATCATAAAAAATTTATATATTCTCCCCGTTTTACTGGTTTCAATTGTCGGTCTAACTACGCCCATACTGGAGCACCGCTATGAAGAATCCTTCTCGTGTATATTTACCTCAGCACTAGTTGTGCTGTTTGTTTCATTGTTCATTGCTTACTGAATCACGTGGTTAAGCAGACTCGCATGTACCTCATCGAGAGAGAGTTAAATACGCCAGTGTATATAGACCGGTGTACAGAATACAGACACACACATACACACACATTACATATAAATATGTGTGTATATATATATTATATATAATATATATATATATATATATATATATATATCCTTAAATCCTTAAAATGTTTTAGCCCGAAGGCCGCGGCCATGCTGGGGCACCACCGCTGAATGAGCTACACTAATATGTGAATCCACCTCTGATACGTGGCACTTGATCAACAAGGGAGTTCGATCCTGCTGCCCGCATCTGTGTCTCCTGTCGTGAGGTAGGTTCATCTGGGACCCCCGACAAGAAGAGATCCAGTTTAGTTTTAAAGAAACCCACATCCACACCATGTAAGTCTCTCAGGCATTTTGGGAGGATGTTAAAGAGCTGTGGTCCTCTGAAACCCAAGCTGTTGCAGCATCTGGACCTGTATTTTGATGGTGATGTTGGAATCTTTGGCACCATGCAGTGGCATCGCGTTCTGCGGTTGGGGTAACTTTGAATGCCAAAGTTTGGGACAAGACCCTCCAGGATTTTCCAGATGTATATCACCGCATATCTCTCCCGCCTCCGCTCTAGGGAGAAGAGGTTTAATACTTTCAGTCTTTCCAAGTAGCTGATATTTTGCATTGAGACGATCTTCTTTGTGTAGCTTCTTTGAATCGCTTCGAGTTCTGCTGTTAGTTTTATATTGTGTGGTGACCATAGTTGGGAGCAGTAGTCCAAGCGGCTGAGGACGAATGTTTTCCAGAGGACCATCAGTGTCTCCTTCTCTTTTGTTCTGAAAGTTCGGAGAATCCATCCAGCAAGCCGTCTGCATTTTATCACCAGATTAGTAATATGCACTTGGAAAGATGCATCATTGCTCATGTCAATGCCCAGGTCACGCACTGATTTTGACTCAGGGATTGCAATTCTTCCTGGGCCAGTGTATCCAGTCTGCACGTCGTTTACCTTTGTGTGCCGGTAGCGCAGGGCCTGGAACTTACCTGCATTAAACTGCATGTTGTTGTCCTCAGCCCACCTGTATATTGTATGCAATTCCTGTTGCAGATTCGCAATATTTTCAGGATTTTGTATTGTGTGGGAGACTTTTGTGTCATCTGCATAGCTAGCAAGGGTGGCCATCGTAGCAACTGAAAGCATGTCTGAAAGGGCCACTACAGCAGTGGCCCCAAGACAGTGCCTTGTGGAACACCGCTTGTTATTTGTGTTTCCTTGGAGGTGGCTCCATTGCTCACAACTGCCTGTCTTCTGTCTTTTAGGAAGTTGTGCAGCCACTCTCCAAGTTTTCCGCCTATGCCGAGACCACGCAGTTTGTGACAGATCATACCATGGTCGACTTTATCAAAGGCTTTTGCAAAGTCGAGATATATTACATCCACATTTGAGCCATTTAGTAGCTGTTTTAACACCCAGTCATAGTGTTGCAGGAGCTGTGTTAGGCAGCTTCTACCTGGTCGAAATCCATGCTGGGTGTCAGACAGCAAGTCATTTTCTTCAAGAAACATGATTAGTTTCTTGCGGACTATTCGTTCCATGACTTTGCTGATGTGTGAGGTCAGAGAGATAGGCCTATAATTTTTAGCATCTGCTCTGCTACCTCCCTTATGGATAGGGCATATTACCCCTTCTTTCAATTTGACTGGGAGCTTACCACTTGCAAGAAAGCTCTGAAAAAGAAGCTGTAGCGGTTTTGCACGATTTGAGAAGGATCGCTGGAAATCCATCAGGTCCAGCAGCTGAGTTTGTGTCAATCTCATCTATGGCTAGTGTGATATCATCATCTTCAATGTTGATGTACTCAATTTTTGCCTCTTTGGCCGCAGGTAAAGTGGCAAAGAATTCTTCTGGGTTGTTTACTTGCCTGTGTCCTAGAGGTGTAGTGAACACACTTTGGAATTGTTCGTTCAGTATTTCACTTATCCTCGTGGGATTTCCTGTGAGAGAGCCATCTTTTTGGAAGAGAGGTCCTATTCTCTGGTGCACTGTGGCTGTCTCTTTGGCAAACTTAAAGAAAGCTTTAGGGTTTGATTTTATATTTTCTATTACCCAAGCTTCTTTATCTGCTCTCTCGTTTTCATGGGACTGATGCAGACTTTTCTCAATTTCCATTAGCATTCTCTCGAGCCGAGACTTCTCACCACTTTTGGTGTGCTTGCTCAGGCGGTTCGCAATCCTTGTCCGTCGTCTCATAAGAATCTTCCTTTCTCTAGGGATCCTGTTTTTGTGTGTGCTGGCCCTGCACACTGGGACATATTTGTCACATATGGCTTGTATTATGGACATGAAGTGTTTGTGTTTCATGTTAATGTCCGGTGTGGAGAGACATTTAGGCCAATCCTGTTTGAGGATCTCTTTCTCAATCAACTTCCAGTTTGCTTTATGAAAGTTTAAGTTGGAGAGATGGTGGATGCTTCGTATAGGCTGTGTGTCTACGGGGGCTTTTGGTCCATACATAGACAGCTCTATTATGTTGTGATCCGAGATCATTGTCGGCATCACATTAACATTATGGATAATATCCATATTGTTTGTGAAGCAGAGATCCAGTATATTATCTGCCCTTGTTGGTTGCAGAACTATTTGCTCCATGAAAGAGGCATTTGTGAGATGGAGCAGGGACTCTGCCTGTGCCTGCTGATGGTGTGTCATCCCTGAGAGCATCTGCCCACCAGGCCATTTCACATTGGGAAAGTTAAAGTCACCCATGAAGAATACACTGTTGTGTTGTTCAAGGTTGGTAAGGACTTCTCCTATTTTTGTTAGGCAGTCTTCAAACATGCCTGAGTGATTTGGGGCATCTGGTGGGCGATATGTAGTGCATATGACGATATTCAGTTGTCTTATGTGTACAATTTGAGTGTCACACACTGAGTTTGAATATGACAACAGGACCTGGGGCGTGAGGTCATCTCGGATGTACATTGCAACTCCACCATGGCTCCTCCCTTTTCTATCTGAGCGTATGACTGCATATTGCGGCATGTGTATTTCTGCATCCCCTATATCGGGTCCAAGATGCGTTTCTGTGAGTTCCATGCATATAACTTGATTGCATGTCACAAGGTCTCTCAGGAATGATATTTTCCTTTTACAGTTGCCGCGCAGCAGCCCTCCTACGTTCAGTAGAAATATTTTTGTGGTGTGTGTGTTGGTGTCTGTGGTGGCCATCCTGCATCTGTTGGTGGTGGCCTTATGTGGTGGTAGTTCCAGCTTTGTGCTTGTAGCCAGGTCAGCTGCTGAACAATTTTTTGTGCCATGCACAAAAAGGATTGCTGTTCAGCTGCTGCCCTTCTCACATCTGGGTGAAGCTTGCCATTTGTTGGGTTACCGCGCACCACATCCGCATATCGTCTTTCATCCATATTATATGGATGATTTAGCAAAATGCTAATGTGAAAATTATAAAATAACGAAGGTAGTTATGCACAATATAAAACCTAAATGGAATAATTTTTCTGCGCATGCGTGCTTATAGTTGATACCATTGTGATCACATGATCGAAGTTTGAGCCTGATCGTGCCATTTTTCCTTCCTGGCTTTACAGTGTGAGCATGGCCGCTCCACTAGCAATGTACACCAAAGGAAAAGAAAGAGCGGTGATCCGATTTCTCTGGTCGGAAGGTGTGTCAGCGGCTGAAATTCATCGAAGGCATTTAGCACAATTTGTTAACGGTTTCGACGGTCTGGACGGCCATGTATGGGCAGGCATTGTCATGCAACAACAAAACTTTCTTCCACAATAGGCTTCAGCGTTCGGTGCGAATTGCTGGCCTCAGTTTGCTGGTCAGCAAAGGACTGCATCTTGCAATTTTGGTCGTACACACCTTTTCCAGGTAGCCTTCCAGTACAGGCCCTTTTGACTCCCAAAACAGGGTTACTGTCACCTTTCCCGCGGGGGACTGAGTCTTTAAATTCTTCATCGCTGGCGAGCCAGGATATTTCCACTCCATACTCTGTCTTTTGGATTCTATGATGCAGCCACGTTTCATTTCTTTTGACTTTTCTGCTCAAAAATTCCTCGCCCTCGTTGCTGTAGCGATTGAATAAACATCGGCAGACCTCAGTACGTTTGCACTTGTGCTCTGCGGTAAGATCTCTTGGCACCCATCTTGCACAGACTTTATGAAAACCGAGCTCATCGTGGATGATTTTCAACACCCAACACACCGGTTGTCAACGGGTAGAGAGGAAAATCACAGAACACGACACCTTTCCACCCCACACATTATATATACGACGTGCTTCTTTCAGTTTTCGTCTACCAAATCCACTCGCAAGGATTTGATCGACTTGAGGCCATAGTAAAAGACATTTGCCCAAGGACTAAACTGAAGAACGATGTGGTCGTCAAGCAAACAACTTACCACACAGTCAAGCCTATGTATGTATGTATGTATGTATGTATGTATATATGTATGAATATATGTATGTATGTGTGTATGTATGTATGTTTGTATGTATGTATGTATGTATGTATGTATATATGTATGTATGTTCGTATGTATGTATATATATATGTATGTTCGTATGTATGTATGTTCGTATATATGTATGTATATATATATGTATGCATGTTCGTATGTATGTATGTATGTATGTATATATGAATGTATGTATGTATGTATGTATGTATGCATATATGTATGTATGTATGTGTGTATGTATGTATGTATGTATTTATGTATGTATGAATATATGTATGTTCGTATGTATGTATGTATGTATGTATGTGAATGTATGTATGTATGTATGTATGTATGAATGTATGTATGTATTGTGTATGTATGTATGTATGAATGTATGTATGTATGTATGTATGTATGTATGTATGCATATATGTATGTATGTTCGTATATATGTATGTATATATATATATGTATGTATGTTCGTATGTATGTATGTATGTATGAATGTATGTATGTATATATGTATGTATGTATGTATGTATGTATGCATATATGTATGTATGTATGTATGTGTGTATGTATGTATGTATGTATGTATGTATGTATTTATGTATGTATGTATGTATGTATGTATGTATGTATGTATGTATGTTTTATGTATGTATGTTCGTATGTATGTATGTATATATATATATATGAATGTATGTATGTATATGTGTGCATGTATGCATGTACGTATGCATGCATGTATGTATGTATATGTGTATGTATGTGTATATGCATGACTGTATGTATGTACGTGTGTATGCATATATGTATGTATATATGTATAAATGTATGTATATGTGTATGTATGTACGTAGGTATGTATGTATTATGCAGGTATTGATTATGTACCAGGGAGGCACACACACGCACACGTGCCTAGACACACACACTCACAAACGCAAACACACGCATGTGTGTGTGTGTGTCTGTGGTGAGATGTGGACTTCAGTCGTTGTTACTCCGAGTTACCAGTTTCGGACCTGATATGTTTAACGCGGATTAGCGACCCGTGAAACTTTCGACTACGATTAATTGGGGGCTTTGAGTTCTGTCCTTTCACTTTATTAGTCGCGTAACTCCTTATACTGTCGTCAGACGGTAGAATAATTGGCCACCTATGTGAGTTGTTACCTGGATTTGAACTTCGAACACCAATGTGCAAAATTTATTCTGAAACCTATGTCGTGCAACGCTTTAAAGAATCTGCTAAATTTCTGTTCAAGCACTGACACCCGGATGGACCACAGAATATTTAGCAACAGAATATTTAGCAGGCAATTCTTTCGAAAATGAATGAAGCTATGCTCCAGCATGACCGGAACTGATAAACTTTCAACCTCACCAAAGTAACAAGTACATAGGCTGCATTTGTTGAGATAGATTTATATTCAAAGACATTCCAGTATTGATCTTACCGTTATAGGTGCCCTTTGCAATATTGTTGGGGTTTGAGTTGATGAGAAAACAGTAAAATTTGTCTGTAAGTATCGAGAGGTCGGTCGACGAAGGAGAAGCTTCCTGGTCCAGCAGAAGTAAAAGTGATGACATCGAAGGAATTTCACGTACGAAGGTAAACAACTCATAACTGAACGTAGAATTACCATGCAAGGGAAGCAACTCTCAATTACTGCTCGTGAAGTAATCCTGTGTTATCCCCCTTGCACGCCTTTCCACAAAATGAAATCTTTAGCCCGGAGACATTTTAAAGTCTTTTTCAGATTAACAATAATTTACATTTATTAATAATTTCAGTTTTAACACAATTTCTGAATTACGATATGTTTCAGAATAAGGCGGTAAGCTGGCAGAATCGTTAGCACCGCGGGCGAGTTGCTTAGCAACGTTTCGTCATTCTTTACGTTCTGAGTTCAAATTCAGCCGAGGTCAATTTTGCTTTCCATCGTTTCGAGGTTGATAAAATAAGTACCAGTTGCGTACTGGGGTTCATCTAATCATGCCTATACAGAATTATACACAAAGCCACATTTGCAAGTATATGAATGCTATGTTGAGTTTATAGTTTTGCAAGATTTTGATAATTTATTTGCTTTTTTGTTAAGTTACAATAAAATCTTCCTGGCACTCAAAGTAGAGGCCATCGAGTTGCACCGTCTGAAGACACCTTTCTCTCCGTTCTTTTTATCCTATGCTCATTCCTGTTCTTCGTCTTCTTCGAGGCGAAGAACTTCTCCGACGAAGCTTTCTCCTCCTCTTGGTTGATGAAGTAATGCGAACGCAGGAAGGGAACCATGGTTCGTTGGGGATATTTTTTCGCAAGCCTAGCTTAAATAAGGAACGGTTAACCTATCACCAAACATGCATCTGGTGGAATTATGAGGGGTATTATTCACCACGGCTTCGTTCCCGACGGTCGAACCATCAATACCAACGGGTATGCCGAACAGCTGGAGCCCATGTGTGCCATTATGCGGCAAAAATAGCCGACACTGGACAACAGAAAGTGAGCTTTGCTAAAGTAAGTAAACGCAAGGCTTCATGCCGCACTAACGAACTGCAATAAACTTAAGGAATCTCAGAGAATCGAACTGATGCCACACTCAAGATATAGAGCGAACCCAGCTCGCTCGATTATTACTGGGTTTGATCCACGGCTTATTTCCTGCGCTCACGAAGCGTTGCCACACAAGAGAAAGTGTAAGATTGAATAACGAAGTTCTTCGCCTCGAAGAACAAGAGTTGGTATTTGTGTGGGATAAAAGAACTGGCCGAAAGGTGGACTGGGACGGAGCAAATTGATGGCCTCCATTTTAAATGCTGGACTGTTTTTACTGCAAAGGAAATAAGTTGCCAAGATGTTGCAATGCATTTGACAGAACACCACGCCGAGGTCGACTTTGCCTTACATCCTTTCAGGGTCGATTAAATTACGTACAAGTTACGTACTGGGGTCGATGCAATCGAATTAATCCATTTGTCTGTCCTTGTTTGTCCCCTCTATTTTTCGCCCCCTGTGGGCAATAAAGAAATAAGCATATATACATATATATATATGTGTGTGTGTGAGCGCACATGGCCTATTGGTTAGAGCAGCGGACTCGCGGGCGAGGGATCGCGGGTTCGAATCTCAGACTGGACGATGTGTGTGTTTATGAGCGAAACACCTAAGCTCCACGCGGCTCCGGCAGAAGGTAATGGCGAAATTCTGCTGACTCTTTTGCCACAACCTTCTCTCACTCTTTCCTCCTGCATCTGCAACGGACCGGTGTCCCGTCCAGGTGAGGAACCTATACGCCAAGGAAACCGGGAAACCGGCCCTGATGAGACAAGCATGGCTCGAGAAGGAACAAACATGTATATATGTGTGTGTGTGCATATATATATATATATATATATATATATATATATGTGAACATATATATATGAACATATATATATGCATGTATATATATATATATATATATATATATATATATGCATATATGGATACAGGACGTCACAAAACAACATGAAAATATGAGACAAATGGGTGTGCGAACATCGAGAGAAACAAATGGTAAAGAACACAAGTAACATAAAGAACTACCCTTCATCAGTGTTTCATATTGTTTTCGTATTTCATGTTGTTTACGTTTTGTGACGGCCTTTACCCATACATGCATATATATATATATATATATATATATATATATAAACATGTGTATATGGAAATGAATATATGTATGTATATCTATCATTATATGAATGCCTGGATATATATACATACATACATACACATATATATATATGCATATATAGGCTAGTATGAACACATATGTAAGTATACATGCATATATCTATCTATCTAGTAATCTGTCTGTATGTCTGGCTATCTATCTATGTATATATGTGTGTGTGTGTCCGTGTGTGTTTATGTATGTTTGTATGTATGTATACACTCACATGCCACACACACACACACACACACAAACACACACACACACATCCATATATATATATATATGAAGAACCAGCAAGGTGAAGTTGATGACCTCTGTTCAAAGGTGTGGAAGAGGAGCAGAAGAAGAAGGAGAAGGAGGAGAAGAAGAAGAAGAAGAGAAGAAGAAGAAGAAGAAGAAGAAGAAGAAGAGGAAACAAAGAAAGAATGTATGTATGTATGTATGTAGTCACTAATATGCCAGATTCAGTGCCGATACTAAGTGGTATGTTTTACTGGTTATCCAGTATTATCCAGTGCAGCCTCTGCATTGTAAAGTCGTCAGCATCCCAAACGTTTATCCTTGCCATGGTAAAGAGAAGTTGGACAATAAAGAAACCAGGCAGACTTTAGAATGCGATGAAAATATTTAACGAAGTCAAAAACCTCACCCAAATAAACTACTGCACCCAAAGAGAAGTTTTGTAGAGAATCCAAGGCTGATAAGAGCTGTTCATCTCAAGAGAATTTGATCTTACGGTTACTTGAAAGACCAGCTGTATTATTTTGGAGACGAAAAACTCGGAATTAGATGATGACGATGATGTGATAATTGAAGTGGTAGATATAGAACAACGTGTGTTCTAACGTATAAAGATTATGCGATTATTTTAAAAAACACTTAGTGGGGAAGAGCAACAATGACAGCGAGAACAGAAACAGACGTTACGCTTCCACAATTACGGCGATGGTTGAGTAACGGCCTCGAAATCTAACATCCACATCCGCCTCATCGTCTTGTGGCGAAGGTGAAATGAATGTGACCAGAAAAGAATTTTTAAATTGTCAAAGAGGGATCGTAAAAAGTGAAAAGAGGAAGAAAATGTCGGTAGGAAGGACGAACCCCCAGGAGGAGACAATAAGAACAAGTAATGGGGTCAATAATATCGATTAACACCAACCCTTCAAAATTTCTCGCCTAGTTTCTCCATCAGATATTGTTGTTGTTGCTCATATCGAACACCTGCTGTCACGTGTAGGACAGATCCGGATATCAACTGAATCCATGGCGAAGATTGTCCCGTCGCCTTCCTTTGGTCGGGAGGGACAGGCAATTTTTATTTATCTGTTGGCTGTAGAGAAAGAAATAGAATAGTGGACACTTTCCTCTTTGGCCAAGCCCTCATCAACTTCCTCAAGTTTCACTTGAAGGGGGAAGTGAAAGTGGAGCAAGTTTGTTGAAAGATGGGTGAATGTTGGAAGAA
>NC_043007.1:30532965-30537965 GCF_006345805.1 Octopus sinensis
TATAAATACAGTAATAGCAAGTGGTATATCTGATTATTACTTAGGGTCAAATTCTACTGATTTTAAGCAAAGATTACGTAACCACCTTTCTTCGTTCGAATATAGAGAAACAGCAAACTGTACATGTTTTAGCATGTTCATCTGGACTTTAAAGGATAGGGACACTAAATATGATATTAAGTGAGCAATTATTAGTAGCACTTCACCGTATGTGATTGATAATTTGAAATGTAGTCTATGCTTGCAAGAAATATTCCGTATTTTTACCTCCAATTGCGCGTTATTAAATCGCGTAAACGAATTGACTGTATATCGCGCCCTATCATTTAGAAAAGTATTTCAGTATTTTCCAAACAAAGATTTTTTATTAGAAACCACGTGAGTAGAAGTGTACATAAGTTAACCTAGTCAAATAATCGCAAATTTACTTTAGTTAGGTTTTAACAAACTCACACTAAAACTCACAATTATAGCTTATGTCGTCATTTGAGACAAAATATGATCCGAATTTCAACTTACTTTATTCATCTCAATCAATACTAGACTTCTATTATTCAAGAAAGTATAACACTTATTTCTATAGACTGGTTTGATTACCCAAATTGAAACGATAATTATTTCCTCTTTCTTTCGATTCTTTTTCAAGCTATCCATTTATCTTATATCGTATCATATCCTCATTCTGAATAATCAGTGATGTGAATGCTTTCCGACCTAATTGAAGGGAATTTTGTTTTTTACTACTAAATATATAAAATAATTTGTTCACTTAATATCTGAAAAAGGTCATTCTGAGTTTAAGTAAAACCAGGACTATATCGAGTATTTCAACAAAAACTCTGGTGTTTTACGATCCCTCACCTAGAATATTCTTTAACAAAGACCTTCCGGTATTTGAATCTTCAGTTCGCTTCACCTCCACGAACAAAAGTGTGTAGGAATGACTGCCTTCGATGAATATGTACTACAAAAGAACCAACAAAATTCAAATAAATGCTGCATTAAAGAAGACTGGGACACTTCTGCAGCAGAAAGACGAGTCCGATTGGAAATTAATGGGAATAAAACTGCAATAAATAAACTGGGAAGATGCATAATGCTTCATTCTTCTCCATGATGCCTTGATTTATATATATATATATATATATATATTAAGAGAAAGAGAGAGAGAGAGCGCGCGGGGAAGTGGGTGTTATACGGTTTTCCCATGAGAGTCATTGCATCCTGAAATTCGAATCGCGAGAAAGGGTTTCGATTTGAAATATATACATATATAAATACATACATACTTACATATATATATATGTTTGTGTGTGTGTGTGTGTAAATGCGCGAGCGTGTATGTGTGTGTGTTAGGATGTATGTAGATTTAGATACATACATACGTCGAGAGAGAGAGAGGTAGATTTATAGATATGAATAGATTGACATAGATATGTACATACTCATACAATCACACACACACACACACATGTATATATGTGTATATATGTGTGTGTGTGTGTATGAATATATATATATATATATATAATATATATATACATATATGTTTATATATATATATATATACATATATATATATGTATGTATACGTATATATATATATGTGTATGTGTGTATGTATATGTGTGTATCTATGTATATATGCATACACACACACACATATATATATATATACATATATATATCCATATATATTATTACAATGTATATACATATGTAAATCCGTATATATACATATATATATATAATAGAGTAAATATAATATCTATATGTAATTGTGTGTGTGCGTATGTGTATATGTGTGTGTGTGTGTGAGTGTGTATGTGTGTGTGTGTGTGTTGTTCGTGAATTGTTCAAAGCCATCTTGTGGAGTTGGCTCGGTTCCTCCCACAACATACAACAAAGTAATTACGTGTATCCCTGTATACGTATAGGAACATAATATCATGTATGTGTGTGTGTGTATATATATATGTGTGTTTACGTATGTATATGTATCTATATATATATATACATATGTGCGCAAGCCTTTGCAATTAATGTGTGTTCATATGTGTCTGCCCATGCGTAAAGAGCCTCAGATAATTGCACTAATTTCTAAATGTCTGTGTGTCGTGTAATTTAGTAAAACAGAAGGATTAGAGAAAACTCGTGATGGCCTGCCTCGGAAAGAACAAAAAAAAATAGTGAGGGAGAGAGGTTCGCAAAATGAAGGACCCTGTCTGACACACCACTATTCCCCTTCCGCCTCTGTTTCCTCCTCCGCGTGACACATATACTCGTCTTCCGCCTCCCCCTCTTCATCCTCCTCCTCCCCCTCCTCCTCCTCATCATCATCATCACCATCAACATCATCATCATCATGGTCATCGCCACACCAACTTATGCCACTTTATAAACTGTTGTTCATTATTTGCTTCAGTTCAGTGTATTTTCCACCTCCGCCTCCAACGGATTTTCGCGCAAGATGAAGTTGTTCTTATATACCGTATATGTTGTGGGTGATAGTGGCGGTGGTGGTGGGGTGCTAATGCTGGTGGTGGTGCTGCTGCTGCTGCAGCTGCTGCAGCTGGTGGTGGTGGTGGAGGTGGTGGAGGTGGTGGTGGTGGTGGTTGTGGTGGTGGTGGTGGTGGTTGTGGTGTTGCTGGTGGTGCTAGTGGCGGCGGTGGTGGTGGTGGTGTTGGTGGTGGTAGTGGTGGCGGTGCAGTTGGTGTTTATCCTTATGGTGATGAACGTGGTGGTGATGGTGTTGCTGTTACTGGTCGTCGTTTTATTCATCACTGGTGGTGGTCGCCATCGTGGTATTGTCGTTGACCGGTTTGATACTATTATTGTTGTTGTTGTTGTTATAGGCGCCCATTAGATTTACCCTATTCGAGCTAACTTTAGTCATCAATGTTCCATCCTTTACCATCCGATCCGTCTCTATAATAAATATATTCTTCTGTGGCAGACGTTGGTCTCTGACAAATCTGTCTGGAATCTTTTTTTGGTTGGTTTCTCTCTGAATTATTCAACTTTTTAGTGTCCAATGAGTTTTACGATTCCCTGACCGTCCTCCATTTACTTCTCCTCGTCGCAAGACAAAGTAGATGTATGAGAGAGGCATGAGGGCCTCGGCGTTTTGGTTCTCAGTCTTCTGCTTGTTGGTTCTCTCCTCGACGGTTCGGTGAGCCAAGGACGACATATGTTTCTCGGTGATCCTCGGAACTGCAACCGGGGATTATTAGAAGTGCACGATGCGTCTTGCTGTTGTTGTTGCTGACTCTCATGCCGTACGCCCTCCCTTTCAACCACTTTTCTAGTTATCTGAAAAGAAAACCTTCAGATGCTTCTTACTTCCACTCGCAGAACATCCTGGTCTTTTTACCTTCCAGCATTTTCCTCTTCACATCCCGCAAGTAGGTATTGCTCAGAAATGTAACAACGAGTCAAGAGCAAATTTCACTTCCGTGATCTCAGCGAAGTGTCTTATCTTTTACTGACGTCACTAGTTTGTGAGCAGGAACTTTGGCGCATCAGTCCAAACTGTCACACTGCCCCATTTCCGGTTCTAACGACAAGGCACACACACACACACATATACTCTGCCATCCTGGAGAAAATCCAAAACCATAAATCGCTTAGAGTGTGTAGCAACTGCCCTTTTTTAGGGTATATGGAAGTCCCATTCAGTTTTCAGCAAGACAAGTTGATGTCCCCTTTTCCCTTTGCCGTTTACGCATCTGTTCCTTTGAAGTAGAAGGCATTGATCCTCGTAACACAACAATCCCATATTGATTAATAATACTTCGTCTCTAGTTTTGTTTCGAATTTATATCTTGATATATATTTCCGTTCCCAGATACTCTTAAAATCCATTTAAGCTTCTTCATGGTTTCAAAACAGATATTTTATTTGTTTTTATCCTTCTTCTTTTGACATTTTATGTAAGAGTTATGAAATGTTCCTACGAACAACAATGAAATGTGTAGGAACTTTTTAAAATATTTATCTTAATTTTGTAACTGCATGGTTCATACGATGTTAAATATTTATGCTGCCTTGCTTACGACCTCTCCTTTCTCATTCTCTGCCGCTCTTCCTCGCTTCTATCTCTCTCAACGCTTTCTTCCTCCTCTTCATATGAAGAAATGTCGTATATTTCCGGAAGGCTTTCTGCTAGAGAGACTCTGTGTTTCTTTTGCCATCTTCGATATTTTCTTGCTTCAACAGTTATAATTCTTTATAGCCAAGCAGCGTCTTCCAGCATTACGTATTTATTTATTTATTTCCAATCTCTCTTGTTAATATATTTTTACAGGAACGTGAATGCACAAAACATTGCTATTTCTCCTTTATCACCTTGACACATTACTGAAACGGAAACGAGTGAAGAAAACAACGAGATTATAACATGTCAGAAATTTCCTCCCTTTTTAATTCATTTATTACATATGTCGCTATATTTATTATATTTTGGAATGTTGGGACTTTCGTCAAACATTCTCAAGAAATATGAACGTGACTGGCTAAAAATAAAACGAATGTGAAATACCGAGAAGAATTAGGCGGATTTTTTTCTTCTTCTGCTTCGGAATAAAGGAGAGATTTGTTCAGTTGGAAATGATGGAAAACAAATGGATTCTATTCAAGAAGCAAAAGAAAAAAGAGAAATGCCCGATACAAACGAACAGAAAATAAAGCGAACGTTACTTTTAAAACTGTTTTGGCTTTTAACATTTTGAAGCTTCGCGGTTCCATGTTTTGTGCTTCATGTTGCTGTCCTAGTGGTGGGTGGCGGTGGTGGTTTTGTTGTAGTAGTAGTAGTAGTAGTAGTAGTAGTCGCAGTAGTATCAGTAACAGCAGCAGCAGCGGTAGTAGTAGTAGCTGTGGAAGTAGTAGAAGTAGTAGTAGCAGTAGTAGTAGTAGTAGTAGTAGTAGTAGTAGTAGTAGCAGCAGCAATAGTAGTAGTAGTAGTAGTAGCAACAGCAGCAGCAGCAGCAATAGTATTAGTA
>NC_043007.1:30545465-30552965 GCF_006345805.1 Octopus sinensis
TTTCCGTAGTACATGCACCGACTCTCTCTCTCCCTCTCTACCCTCTCTCTCCTCTCTCTCTTGCCTTGCTTCTTCTTCTCGTATCTCCTCCTCCACTCCCTCTTTCTCTCTCCCTCCCTCTCTCTCTCTCCTTTTCTCGCTTTCATTCTCATGATTATTGTCGAGCACACTCTTTCCACCTTTATTTCTCTTTCCCTCATTTACTATCTCCTCTCCCTCTTTCCCCATCACACTCTCTCTCTCACCTCTCCCCTTGTCTCTTCCCATCTCTCCCCCACTCTTCCCCCTTCTCTCCTTCTTTCTGCATCCGTATATCTATCACAGCATCCTCATCATTACCGTCAACAACACCGGCTCTTCATCACCAATACCAAAGACTGCTGATAACAACGTCATCATAAGCCATTAATGAAGGTTCTACCTGGTCCTTTGGCCTGCTAGAAAGCACAGTCAAATTTCCTTTCATTCATATTCGACTATTTAAAAAATATTTGACAGCATATGTTAAATTATTTAATCGTAGGAGCCTTTGCAAAGACGGGATGGTCTTTGTTGGAACGCTTTTGGTCTGCTTGATCAGAGCTCACCTGAAGCTAAACATCATAAAGAACATCAACAACAGCATAGACATCCCAGCTACTACTACTACTACTACTACTACTACTACTACTACTGCTGCTGCTGCTGCTGCTGCTGCTGCTACTACTACTACTGCTACTACTACTACTACTGGCTCGCCATTGCGGCCACATACCATTTGTAGCGTTATCTTCCCAGCTATCTGCCATATAAACCGGTTCACTGTTGTCTGGTCGACTTTATTTCTAAATTCTTTCTTGGGTGTCATGTCTGCTGGCTGACCTCCAGCTATACATAGACAGAGCGCTGAACATCAGCACAACATGGCGGAACGTGAGGGAATGTTGCGCAACACGGTGGAATGTGGCCATGGTTGGTGGGACATAAGCGGACATGGTGAACGGGACGGGCCACTGTATGAAGGAACATCGTGTGACATGGGGGATTATATGGTAGAGCACAGTGTAATGGGATTTGGTCGAACATGACGAGGTAAAAGTAGTCGGCGGTGCTTTAAAAATATCTAAGAATCTGGTGAGGCATGGGTCATACATGGCAGGAAGTAGGTGACTCGTGTCTTTGAGTGTTTTCATGTTTATAAACATAAGCGCTGATACAATTACGCCAGGGCATCACACTAATGTTTGCACACAAGTGCATACTTGTAGTTCAAATTCTTTTAAGGAAAATGAAAGGTTCTCCTAATCAAACTGAGTGATTGATTGACACTTTACAGTGGAAATCTATTAATTATCAATAAATCTATAAAATTATCGATTGTTCACAGCTTGATCCATCGCAGGCTTCAATTTTGCAAAGGAAAACCTCAGATAAAGATCAAAAGGATACATACATACATACATACATGCATGCATACATACATACATGCATGCATACATACATGTGACCGCTACATCACATCACACTTCTTTGCAATCCATGAACAGAAGATTGCTATTAAATACCTAATCAATGAAAAAGACCGTGGAACCCTTGGAGTTCCAAAATTCCAAGATGGCAACGAAAATGGAGATTATGTGGTATTTCTGTGGATGACATCACAAATGTGGTTAGCAGCGGCCCCAAAATATCATCGCGGTACCACCACCCTATGCGACACGTGTTTTTTGCTAAAATAATGTACAATGTCATTCAGAAAAAAAAAGACTGTCCAGGAATAAATACGAAGAATCGTCCTAATATTGAAAACGTAAGAACAAGACAACTCTTGAAAATTTCCCATCAGAACGTCTGTCAAGTAGGAAACAAACTAGGTATTAGAACTCAGTGGCTAGTTGTCACTTTGAGAACTATATATTTCAAACGGGAATTTGGCAGCACCACCTCTAACCGAGCAGTTATTCTGTGCTGATGAAGAGAAATAACCCAGAAACCGCTGTACACAGATATTGTTTTGAGCTGAGTGGGGGTGCTAGATTCCCTTCTTTGGAAATATAAGGACACAGATCGTGTCGTATAGCCAGCTGTAGACGATGTCTCCTAGGACTAAATTACAGCAACATTAGTCCTAAACCAGGACTGCCATGTTACGTTGGCAAACAATATTTACTACAAAGCAGGTATTGTTTACATTATTTACATTATTTATATAATTTACATTTGACGGATATTTGTCCTCATCTTGTTTCGGCAGACATACCCTCCAGCCTTCATCAGGTGTCTTGGGGAAATTTCGAACCTGGGTTCTCATTTCTAAGGTATTTTTCGATGTTGTTATTGTTGTTATCACTGCCTGGAATCGAACTCGGAATCTTGGAGTTAGTAGCCCGCGGTCTTAACTACTACGCCATATACCCGTGGGCATAATAATAATAATAATAATAAGAAGAAGAAGAAGAAGAAGAAGAAGAACATCGAAAAATACCTTAAGAATGGGAACCCAGGTTCGAAATTTCCCCAAGACACCTGATGAAGGCTGGAAGGTATATCAGCTGAAACGTTGTGTTAATAACAAACAAGATGAGGACAAATATCCGTCAAATGTAAATAATGTAAATAATTCCTCCTCCCTTAAATATGGAACTGTATTAAACTAGGGACAAATAAGAAAAAGCATTTTTTTTCTCTCATGTCTTACTTTTCAGTCTAAAATGAATCAGAAATGGTTGAAAATAAAATTGTTCTGAGGACTTTGGTCTTTCTTGACCCCCAGGACCCATAAAACCGGAGCGTTACTCGGTTCACTGCGATTGTAACACTTCCCACCTCCTGAACAGGACGCTTGTCCCTCGCATGGTTAACTTCCCAGGTTTTGTTGTAACTCATTTGCAACAGAAACAACTGAATCAACGTGAAAAGAAATGTTCTACTTAAAATTGAAACGCACTGCGCTATCTGTGAACCGAAACCGCGATCTTACGGTCGGGAGTGCAACGCTCTAACCACCAGGCCACGCACCTTCACAATCCTAAAAGCGAAAACAAAAAATAGTGGCAACTGGAATAATTTTTACCATCGACCTCCTCCATCACTGTTAATCTAGGACAACAGCAACAACAAGAACAAGAACAACAGTCGACTTTTTCTAAATTTTATTCACTGTTTTATGTTTAACAACGGAAGCCATTACCCGCTTCCTATGTTTGAAGCTCTGTTTTTTTCCCCTCTCAATTTCATTAAATATTGATCCCTATCGAAGGCACAAGGCCACATGTTTAATGCGATCATTGGTGTAATCGATACATTTACTGCACATACCACATTTGTGATTTGTATTTCATTCCTGATCTCCAAGAATATTTTTTTATGGAAAACTCTTTAGTTCGGTGCTTCTCCGTATTCCACCGGTTCCAGGGCTGAGGCAAGGTTTACATTATTAACACCTCAACGTACATTGGCCATGTGCCAAGCGTTATACAATATAACGACGTCCCATGTTAGTAATTCTTTGAGAAATATTTCATTAAAAGATTCTTCGAACGATCCGAAGACCTTTTTTTTTTTTTAATTACATTTTTGCCTTTCTTTTGCAATATTCCATTTTCTTCTGGATCGCTTCAGGTCTTTAATTTAGGGCACGTGTGTAAACAAGGGCCACTTCCACGCAATAACCATCGCAGCGGAAGAATTTTTTATTCGTAAATACTTTAGTAAAACGTTAATGTAGATTGATAGAGACGTGCACACAGACACAGACACACACACACACACACGCACACACACACACACACACACACACACACACACACATACACACACACACGCACGCACGCACGCACACACGAACTCATACAGATACAGATACACAATCACACACATAAATGAAGTCCTAAACGCAACGACCGATACATTTGTACAAGGCGCGTTCATTATGGCACAATCTGTGCGTATGTATATATGCGAGTGTGTGTATATATATATATATATATATATATATATATATATACATATATATATATACTTATATATAGAATTATATATATCTATATAGACAGATAGATATAGATATAGATATATGCATACGTACGCACCCATATGTATATATATATATATATATATATATATATATATATATGTATTTATGTATGTATGCATGCATGTATGTATGTATATATATATATTATATATATATATATATATATGTGTGTGTATGTGTATATATATGTATGTATGTATATAGATATATACATAAACTTAGATATGTTTCGACCAAAGATTGGTCCAGGCCATGTCTAACTTAATAGCACCACCTGATAGGATTATTCGAATCCTGTTTAAGTCAAGTTTTGTTCAAGTAGTGAGTTCTTGTTGGGTGAGTTATATCCAATTATGGGTGGCTTATCTGGTATTCTTTGAAGGAATCTATCCAGACTCTGTTTAAAGTTGATGGGATCCTTTTCCTCTTTGATCTCCCTCGGGACAATGTTAAATAGGGCAGGGCCTGTTGAGGAAAAGAAATTATGTTGCAGTGTACATGTATGTTGTGATCTTTAATTGGGCAGGGGACGTATAGCCCGTGGTCCAAGTCTTGGATGAACCTTGAAGCTAATGTTTAGGTCGTTTGGGCAAAGTTGGCAAAGTATATTTTCCACATCGTACAAATGATGTACCGCTCACGGCGACGCTGGAGGGAGTAAAGTTTCAAGGCTTTAAGGCGATCCCAATAATCGAGAGCAGCCATGCCTTCAATTTGTTTAGTGAGTGCCCTCTGGGGTGACTCATTCTGGAGATTTTTGTCTTGTGTGGAGGAGACCACAGTGGCAGCAGTATTCAAGGTGTGGCCGTACAAAGGAGGAAACAAGTGGTATGATGACACCTGTGTTCTCTGGACTGGAAAGTTCTTAAGATCCAGAACTCATCCTCCGAGCTATATCGACCTTCTTGTTGATGTGTGCACTCCAACTGAGATCGTCATCAACAATTACACCAGGTCTCTGATATTGTTAGAGGCTGTGAGCGGTTCCCCTGAAGGAAGAGAGTATGGTTTTTTTTAGTGAGGAATTTCTTCCAAAATGCATCAGCTCAAATTTTCCACATTCAGTTGCATTTTGTTTCTGTCTGCCCATTTGACTCATAGCATATAGATCAGACTGGAGTTGAGTTCGGTCTGCTTCTTCATTGACGATTTGCTGGAGCTTAGTGTCATCAGCAAATATTTTCACTTTGCAGTAATGTACGACACTGGAAAGGTCGTTTACGTTAATTATGAAGAGTAGCGGACCCCAAACATTTCCCTGGGGAAACCGCTGGTGACTTTTGCTGGTTTGAGTGGACTCCATCAACTACAACATTTTGTGTTCTATTCGCCAGGAATACTTAATCCAGTGTAGAACTTTTCCACGGATTCCAACATTTGCCAATTTTGAGAGTAGGATGTTATGGTCTACCCTGTCGAACGCTTTACTGAAGTCAAGATATATGACGTCAGAGTTCGAACCTGTTCCCAAGGCTTTGAGTACATCTTCAATGTGGGTAAGAGCTGTGTTAGACAGTCCCTGCCACAGCGAAAGCCATGCTGATTTGCATTTAGGAGTTTGTGGTCTCCAGGAAGTCAGCTATCCTTGATCTTAACACTCTTTTCAAACACTTTAATGAGTGGGAGGTGAGTGAGATTGGGCGATAGTTGACTGCGAGGGATCTGTTTCCCTGTTAAAACCGGGATGACCGACTGGGATAGAAACTTTTTCGGTATATAACCTGCGTCTAACGAGTTTCTCCAGAGTTGGTCAGAGGGACTGCAAGTTGGTATCTACATTCCTTCAGGAGACTAGCGGGGATCTATCAGGGCCTACAGCAGAGTAATGTTTGACCTCATTTATTGCTGCTACGATGTCAGTGGCAGTGAAGGTTATGTCTGAGATTTTGTGTTGGGAGTCAACTCGTTCGTTTCCCTACGTCAATATCAGTGGGAACACTAAGACAAGCAGTATTGTTTCTGCAGTATTTCGCTATTTCTTTAGCATCGTGTCGGGGATGCCGTTATCATCAATCAATGGCCCAATGGGGTGAGACAGTGGTTCTATGCTTATTGCATAAGAATAGAACACTTTTGGGTTCTGTTTGATGTTTTTGTTTACCCATTGTTCCTCCACAGCTCTTTGATTTCAATGGAGGTTTTCATGTTGGTCTGCAAATTAAGTTTTTCCAGCCTAGTATTTTATTCATTGTTGTGAATGTGGATGTTGTGTGTGGAATATTTAATTGTTGTTTTTTTTGTTGAGTCTTTTGATGCGCCTGATGAGTGTTTTTTTTTTCTTTTTAGGGACCGGTTCTGTTGTGTTAGTAGATTTCTTGGAGCGTGTTTAGGGCATGTATAGGTGACAATGTTTTCAAAGTGCTGCCACGCGGTCTCAATATGAGAGGAATTGAGAGTAAAAGACCAGTCGATGGAAGACAGATCCTTTCTGATTGTTCCCCAGTCCGCTTTGTGGAAGTTTATGTTGTCAAATGGGTGCCATGGAGTGGGATTGGCTGGTTTGGCTTTTATATGTCGGGAATTAAGATTGCAGAGTACCATGTCGTGGTCTGAGAGGAGAGTTTTTTCGACTGAAATACTGTGAACGTAGCTAGAGTGATTGGTCAATACCAGATCCAAGATCGTTTTATTCTGTCTCTGGTGGTGGTGGTGGTGGTGGTGGTGGTGGTGATGGCGGTGGTGGTGGTGGCAGCGACCGTGTTCCTTGTAGGTTTGGCGATGGTGAGCATGCAGAGGGTTGTCTTATTTCTCTTGTACTCTCTGACGATGACGATTGATGGTTAAGGATGAGGATAACGATAACGATCACGAGAATGATGGTGATGCTGATGCTGGTGCTGTTGTTGCTGTTGTTTTTAAGCAACAAGACGGGTAAGGGTGATTAGGCGATGGTCGAGGGCTTAGGGGCGGGAGACCCCAGACCTTGGAAGCAAAAAAACACTTTGGCCGTCTTGTTGTAGTCGAGGGCTCTTCGTTGACGCCCGACACCACTGAGTGGTGGCCCTCGAAGTCGCTAGAAATGAAGATCTCCAGGTCCATATTCTTGAACGGCTGACGCTGGTGCTGGTGTCGGTGCTGGTAAGGATGATGTTGATGAGGTCTGAAATTAAGAGCTGTAATTCTGAAGCAACCCTTTTCATAAATTTCGCTCCCAAGTTCAACCGGAAGTAAAGAACATCAACAAGCATCAACATGGCGCAATCGTTTAACGGCATTTCGTCTGCTTTTACGTTCTCAGGTTCAAATGCCACCCAAGTCGACTTAACTTTTCATCCTTTTGGAATCAATAAAGTAAGTATCAGTTGAAAAACGGGGGTCGATGTAATCGATTTACTCCGCCCGCGAAATTGCTGGCCTTGTGCCAAAATTTGAAACCGTCATTTCATAACACATAACTCCTACAACATAAAATCGTCCGGTTAAAATTCATAACAGACCCCACATGACCATCTGTAATCCATAAACATAATCCACATGCCAAACCA
>NC_043007.1:30557965-30560465 GCF_006345805.1 Octopus sinensis
GATTATGAGGGAAACACAAATATGTAAAGCTTGAAAAAGTTTGAACAGTTTGAAAAATAATCGATCTGTCAGCGCACATAGATATGGCGGTGCATGACGTAGGTGATGACGTCTTTCCTCGGTCAGATGGCTCGCATAGATTAGAATGAAAATGCTATCAGCTGAGAGTAAGTAAACCACGATTTAGATTCACAATCGGAAGCAAATCAGATATAACGGTGGAGCCTCCGTGTGCTCGCTTGCTCTTTATATTTTATCTTTTACTAGTTTCTGTCATTGGACGTCGGCCATGCTGGAGCACCGCCTTCAATGGTCAAGTGAAAAAAAATTGAACCCACACTTTATGTTCTAAGCCAACTCTTATTCTGTCGGTTCTTTTTTTATTTTTGTCTAACCGCTAAGTTACAGGGACGTAAACAAACCAACACCGGTAGTCAAGCAGTAATGGAGAACAAATGGAACGCACACACACACACGCACGCACACCATACACATATACGCACACACATATATACATATATATTTTTATATATATATAATATATGTATGTGTGTATATATAAATATATGTGTGTGTATATATATATATACACACATATATATATATATATATATATTATATATATATACATATATATATATATATATATATACATATATATATATATATATATATATATATTATATATATATATATTATATATATATATATATATATATATATATATATATAAGCATATATGGGTACAGGACGTCACCAACAGTAAACAACATGAAATACGAAAACAAATGAGTTAAATACGCAAATAACGAGAGAAAAACAAACGCATAAGAATGGCCCTTCATCAGTTGTCGATTGTCTATCTACTCCCCATTTCAAACAATCAATGACAATATAAGTCTTCGAAGACAGTTGATCCCGTAACTACCAAAATGAAATTTGTTGAATAGCTGCTACTCTTATTTGGTAGACAGACAGACAGACGGACGCACGAACAGACGGTAGGTAGGTAGGTAGGTATATAGATAGATAGATAGATAGATAGATAGATAGATAGATAGATAGATAGATAGATAGATAGATAGATAGATAGATAGACAGACAGACAGACAGACAGACAGACAGACAGACAGACAGACAGACAGACAGACAGACAGACAGACAAAACAGACATATTAGTGTTAGCGTGTTTAATGTAAGAGAAACGTTAAGGAGAAATGATAATGCGGTGAGATAGAGGGAAACTGAGAGGTCAGTGTTGATATATTTGATGCGGCGAGCATTGATAAGATAACAAGAGATAATTAGGTTCAGAGACGAGCTAATAGATAGACAAACGTGTGAGTTAGTATTAATATATTTGACGTAGGGAGCGTTAATTGTTAACTTAGCAATAACTGTTAAGGCGGACAGGAAGACAGAAAGACAAACAGACAGGGAGAGAAAGACATTGATAGTTTGGTGCTAATGGTTAATATAGGCAGAATCATTAGATTAATTGCAAATATTTATGCATTGAGGAAGAAATACAATCATCAATGACTATAATATTTATTTATTTTTTCATTGACGGGGAGACAACTTCGAACACATTTCCGTCTTCTGGTGTCTTCAGTGGTAACAGAGTTTACCTATTTCTTTACTACCCACAAGGGGCTAAACACAGAGAGGACAAACAAGGACAGACAAACGGTTTAAGTCGATTACATCGACCCCAGTTCGTAACTGGTACTTAATTTATCGACCCCGAAAGGATGAAAGGCAAAGTCGACCTCGGTGGAATTTGAACTCAGAACGTAACGGCAGTCGAAATACGGCTACGCATTTCACCCGGCGTGCTAACGCTTCTGCCAGCTCGCCGCCCAGAGTTTACCGTCTTGCGAGCGTAGCGACAGATGCATTCCTTAACCAATATACAAGAACTCTGGTTGTGTCCGGTGGGTTGAAGTCAAAGAATTGGCGGAAAGAGGGCGATGATAAGATCGTTCCTTGTTTGACACCTGTACAAGTTTGTAGAATGGTTGCTGGAGGAGAATGGAATTGTTTACAGAACAAACTACTCAAAGAGTGTTAAAATATATTTCTATCGACCACACTAAGTGATGCTAAGCCGTTCTAATTTCCACAAAGAATTCTATCGATTATATGATGTATTTCCACAACGATTTTCATCGATTATATTACACATAACCACCTTTCCTTCTTTCTTTTCTTTCTCATTTTATTTTTCATTTTTTGTTGTTTTACTCGTTGTTGTTCTTGTTGTTGTTGGTATGTTTGTTACCTTCTCAATTTCTTTTCTTCTTTTCCTCTTAAATAATTACATTTATTAATAACCGCATTTGTGCTTACCTATCTCTCTGCCTACCCATCAATCTATCTACCTATCCACTTATCTCTCTCGAATCACGCACATATACAATGTTTCTCCATTTGTGTGTGTGTGTGTGTGTGTGTGTGTGCGTGAATGTGTGTGTGTGTGCTTTTGTGTGTGTGTGTG
>NC_043007.1:30562965-30567965 GCF_006345805.1 Octopus sinensis
CTTTTCTCCGATGCTGCTTCAAGGGAGTTACATGTAATCCGACTTCATCCAGGAAATCAAAAGAATGACTACGGAACAAAAAAAAAAAAAGATACAACTTACTCGGGACAACAATGTTCAGAAGAAAAGAAAACAAGTATGCAGCCATGTTGACACAATGACAAGACACATTGGTTGATGGAGCTGGAAGTGGAGGCTATAAAGAGAAGTGGTTGTATTTTGTTTGATAATCGTGGAAACCGGGAAAGTTCTGATTGGGATACCAATAATACTAAACATGATAGAATTGATAACAATAGTAATTTTACTGTTATAAGAAGAAGGTTGCCGTATTAATAAACAATATTTACCAATTCCGGACATTGTAATTCTTCAGTGACAGCCAATCTGCTGTTCGACAATTTTCTGTAGTTACGGATGAAGAGTTGACGGAACATATAGGAACAGAATGTTAAGATATTTCGGTCAGGCCGAAGCAATCTCCACGAGCTGGAGGAAATTTGTTTAAGTGGACTTTTTTCGTGTTCATAAGGGACAATATCAGCGATTAAAATGGGAGATAATTTACAACATTTACATATCCAACTCTGTTATCCAATTAAACAATTTCTTAATCGTTTGTGTAGTCACAACAATATATACGGGATTAACTAGACGACGCCTCGTAACAAAAGATAGAAGTTACAAACATAGGATAGACAAATGAAAGACAAATTAAAATCTTACGCAGTGAAGAAAGCGTAGATATTGGTATGTAACCCTTTCGAAAACAAAATTGTACTGTATGATGCTTATGACAACATTAATTGAACACGACTGTAAAATCTCGAAAGCTTAAAGCATAAATATTTGCTTTCAATGGTTGATTTAATATAGCATTTGAAGTATACCATTACTGAAAAAGAAAAGCATTTGAATAAAACGGCTCAGTGGAAACCTCGCCCTCAAACAACCTGCAATAGTTTTATGAGGCAAAGAGGAGACTAAAGCAAAGAAATGGGTAAGGTTTACATCAAATATATACAAATGTGAGATTTTCTTTTTGATAGCTTTAGGAACTGTAAAAGTCGCGGCATTGATAATATTTAAAAGTGAAACTTGAAATGGCATCGAATGACTTGAAATTCATTTCTTTTACTCAGACGGAGTCCTTTGTTTTGTTGCCGCTCTGTTCACACTTCTACAAACGGTTTTTCTGAGAAAAACAAACGATTATTCGTAACTTTGGAATATGATTATGGAAGTTCAAATAAAACATCCACTTCCTTTAAATGTTAGGGATGGGGAGGATACCGTTTGATACTCTACTGCTTCAGAACATCCTTCAGCAAGACTTTGAAATAAGCACCTTTTACTAACGAGGGCAAGAACGGCCTCAAAGGCAAGATCACCAGCTGACCCCACATCCTACGACACACATCATTTCTTTGTCGGTGAGCGATAAACTACTCTTCAAATTACGATCCAAAACTGGATAAAATACAATTCTGTAGAGCACAAAGGATCGATGCCTGAAGGAGAATTGATCGATTTCTTTTCAAAAATATGGTAGTGGACGATGCGACAGTGAGAAATCAGAGCCTGTCATATCCCTGGATTCTCCCAGACTGATTTATGAAGATACTGGAATTACATTAATTTGACAATATTGTGCGGAACTTTAAGGGAACAAGGAAATGACAGACATATTATGTGGCGTATATCAGACTTTCATATATATATGTGTATATATATATATATATATATATATATATATATATATATAATATATATATATATATATATATATATATACAAAACAGAAAATGGCATAACTAGGTACTGCATACATTTCATGTGTTATAGCCCAGGATTGTAAAAATCTACACAATGTATAGAACGTAGCTTTAGAAGGCACCACACACATACTTTTGGCCTCTTTCAAATTGACAGAAACCAAAAGCCCAATCGTGACACTGCGTATACCCGAGGTGCACATAGCTGTCCTCAATTGTGCAGCAAAAGTACGAAGTGGAGAAAGAATGAAGTATGGAATGGGAAAAAAAAATAAAAGAAATTCGAAAAAGATAAAAAACAGGTCAGAATAAGAAAGAAAGAATGACGAGAATATTTGAAAGAGAAAAAGGAATAAAGATAGAAAGAATTACGAAATGCAGAAAGCTAGAAAGAAAGAGGGAAAGAAAAAAGAAAAGAAAGCAATTAATGGGGGGAAGAAAGACAAGAGGTCCACAAAACATTTGGTTTATTTCTATTTCCAACCTAGTTTCTATTTATTTGTTTGTTTGTTTGTTTGTTTGTTTTTGCTAATCTGGTCGAGTCATTGAGATAGATTCAGATAAACCACTTCACTGCTTCCCTACATAAGCAACTCTTCTTCTCTTTACCTTTCATATTTCCAGCTCTTTCCTCGCTTCGTTCGCCTTAATGCCGATCGCCATGTTTTCGCCGGCGTTCGTCCTCTCCGCTCGCTCAGCGTCGAAACTTAACTTGCACAAACAGACGATGACTGCTGGTAGCGATGGGGAGGAGAGGCGGGAGGTTAGCATGAAACGGGGGAGGAGGAAAGAATGAAGGAAGTGGGGGGAATGTAAGGTAGCAGGAAGTGAGGGTGGGGGAGAAAAAACAAAATCGATGAAATCCTCAAATCGATAAACCTATCTATGGTTCCGATTTGGTCGATCTAATCCATCGATATTGTTGTTGTTGTTGTTGTTGTTGTTGTTGTTGTTCTTCTTCTTCTTCTTCTTCTTCTTCTTCTTCTTCTTCTTCTTACTATTATTATTATTATTATTACAATATTTTAATATTCTTCTTATCAATGAAAAGAAATCTATAGATAGCGATGGGGGGCAATGGTACCTGTAACACCCCTCACGAAACACCTGACCATATCTAGGCTTGCACTTCATGATTTCGGAGTTCAAACCCTGTCAATAGCCACAATGATTTTATCTTCCTAGAATCATCAAAATAAACACTAGAATCAATTGATGAGATCGATATAACCGAATAGATGGGGCCTTGTGTCCTTTTGCCTAATATATATATAAATATATATATATCATTATAGATGGAATAACTTGCAGTATTCGTTTCGGCTCTTTTCCTTCTGAGTTACATCTCTTAAATTGCCCGATTTTTAGATAATCCAGAGGCAAACTGCTAATTGATTATTTTCCTAAGAGTGAAGGTGGGATGGTAACGTAAGCGATCTTTTTCTTTTGTACGAGAAATAAACGCTAAATTAGCAGAGGTGGGGTGCCCCTGGTGGACGCCCCAGTGGGATGGCGCAGATCGTATTTAATTTTTGTATTAAATACAGCTCCCTTATGCACCACAACAAGCCATAATAAATTAATGTTGAGGGGAACTGGCGTCAGCAGATCGCCTTGACTTAACAAGACGCCCTGCCCCCCACCAGTGAGAAACCAGTCGCGATGAAACGCGCTCAAATCTATTGCTTCATCTTTGATATCATTTTTATATCATCTTTTCTAGCATTCTATATTATTTCTGGTACACATAAAGTTGTTTGCAAACTGCATCTATTTGTAAATTTACAAAAGTATTTCGTCTTATAATTCTGATAACAAACTTTGTCAAGAACTGATGAACCATACCACATTTAAAGATAGGGAGGCAAAAACGAACTTTGAGTTGCTTGAGTAAATGAACAGCGGGATGAAGTAGCGAAAAACCGCTTCAAAATCGCAAAAGCTGCATGAAATATTTATGTCTGATGGTCACATGTGGAGTGGTTTGCGTTGTGTTTATTGTCGTGATACAATAATTGCTAGGAGTTTTGCTAAGGGAAAGAAATTTGAAGACACTTAGAAGCAAGACTTCCATAAACTTGGAAAACAACTATTGCTTGTGAACAGAGTACTGCACTTGCTACGTGAGATTTCGAGTGATCAAGAGCGAAAATAATCAAACTGAGAGCAGATTAAAGTTATTTATAATCCCGTTTTAGCCTTTCAGATAAATAACTATTTAATTTCAGTTCAGCATTTTAATGGCCGTATGTAAAAAGATGTTGAAAGTTTTTGACAGCTGGTGAGGCAATAATTATGTGCTTGAATTTATAGAATGATGCAACTTCGTTGTTGAAATATACATGTTTAAACAAACTGCATCTGCAAATTTTCACACCTTGACAATTGATGAAAACACTAAATTACCTGTTGATAAATATCTTGTTTTCTATTTCCAGTTCAGACGTAACTATTGCAGTGAGTATAAAACATTTTCGTGGAATAATCCAGTTGCATGTTTGTGATGTATCTTCTATCGTGACTGATATTAAATAGTTTTCAGTAAAGAAGGCTTGGTCTCCTGAAAAATTATGTTAGGGTGCTAGATTCCCTTGTTCGAAAATATAAGGACACAGATCGTGTCGTACAGTCAGCTGGAGATGATGTCTTCTGGGGCTAAACTACAGCAACATTCGTCCTCAACCAGGACTGCCATGTTATGTTGGCAAGCAATCCTTACTCCGAAGTACTTTTGCTGAATATCTCTCGTTGTGAGATTTACAAATAGTAATTTTCTAATTATGTTTACCTCTGATAGATTCTTAGGGATGTTGAGTAAAATTACTGCGATCGCTGCAAAACTTAAATTTAAAGTAAAATATTTTGTCCAGCAACACTGTGCGGCTGCGCAAGCGGTTTTGAGAATCTCTGATACTTGGAAGGAAGTTAGACTAATCAGATACATTAAGAACAATGTGCGAACGGTTTTCTCGGTCCACAGAGAAAAGGCGTGAGTCTATGAGTCTAAGGAAATTAATGGAATTTCTGAAAATTGTGTTATTGCATTCAAGCTCCACAATGAAGAGCAGTGGCTACCCAGAAATTTTGTATTAACGGCAATGATAAAAAAAAAAGCTGTGAGGGACTGATCACATGATCCTATGGTTAATTATTGTTACAATAAGTTACCTAACGGGATACTCAAGGTAGCTGTTCGTGTGTTAAGTGATGTCCTTGAAGAACAGA
>NC_043007.1:30572965-30575465 GCF_006345805.1 Octopus sinensis
CATTTACAGTATTGCCTCGGTAAGTGGATCTAACGAAGAAGTGGTTTATCTCGGCTAATAGAAAGCAGAGAAAGATAAATTCTCTATGGTTCAACTATCAATAGTTTGTAAATCTGAAGCCTAACAGAGCTGGAACCGTTTTTGTCATTGCTTCATAACCACTTCCCAATTACACACAAACTACGCGAAGTTTTCAAGTGATTCCATGGTAAAAGCCAGCTATTAATATTTGGACAACATTGCCTCACGGTTCAAATAACCAAAAACGTAAAACACATGACAAACAGTTTCACGTACACAAATATATATATGTGTGTGTGTGTGTGTGTGTGTGTGTGTGTGTGTGAGTGGTGTGTGAGTGTGTGTGCAGGCGGGCGGGCATATGTGTGTGTGAGTATTTGTATATACACACATATACATACATATATATTATATATTTTATAACATGCAGATAATACCTATAGATATCGATGCATACATCCCCCACACATATATTTATTATTATTATCATTATTATTATTACTATTAACTCCGCCTTAGCCAAGGCGGAAGTATTGTCTTCAGTCATGTTTGTTTGTTTGTCCATGGACAAGACCTCTCAAGAACTGCTGGATGGATTCAGATTAAACCTTCAGGGATGCTTGGCCTCGTGACTGGCTTGAACTGATTAGATTTTGGGATCGATCTGGTACCGGACAAGGATTCTGGATTATTTTCCCGTTGTTTCTTTTACTTAATTTTTGAGACCGGTCGGGTTCATTTTTTAGTATTCTCGTTTGTGAGAGCAGTCAAGTTTATTTCAGATATTCTCATTTAAAAAAATCATCTCTGGCTAATCATTGAGAGGACATTGGTGTTGCCTTGATGGAGGTTTGCGCTCTCTGAGTGCTCTTGCTATTAATATTATTATCACTATTGTATGAGAGAGCAGTGCATGCCATCAAAGTGACACTGGGGTAAAATATATGAAGCCCAGTATACCCATCATAACTACCCGTCTGATAAGAGTTTTTATATAACCTATTTTGTCGAAGGAAAGAAGTGCCAGGCCCTTACAACATCCGATGTCCTCTATGTGGAAATAATTGTGGGACAGGGTCTGAGTATCAGTTTGGATTACTTGTTGCAAACTTAACTCTTCTAAAAACACTAAGAAAGCAATCAACTTGATGCGTTAAACCGAACGGTGTGCATGGCCAGCCACCCTGCTAACAGCATCCAGGGACCAAGTGGTCGAGTTAAACTAGGGGATGTGTTTAGTCTATCACCCTACTAAGAACACACAACAATCATGTGGTTCTGTTGAAACAGGTAGCTCGGTGATGGTGGTGGGTGGGCTGCTACCCGTTTAATGTAACGCAACTAAAAAGTGGGGATGTTAGCAAATCTGAAAAAAAGCTTGAATGTTTTTGAGAAACTTATGAAAATGCTTTGGACAAGCAAAAGATTAAGCTACTATACAAACTAAAAGCACCCAGACAGTGATGGTAAACAGGATGGTAAGTTAAGCCTAGGGCAGCGAGCTGGCAGAACCGTTAGCACGCCGGGCAAAATGCTGAGTTGTATTTCGTCTGCCGCTGCGTTCTGAGTTCAAATTCCGCCGAGGTCAACTTTGCCTTTCATCCTTTCGGGGTCGATAAATTAAGTACCAGTGACGCACAGGGGTCGATGTAATCGACTTAATCCGTGTGTCTGTCCTTGTTTATCCTCTCTGTGTTTAGCCCCTTGTGGGTAGTAAAGAAATAGCTAAGTTAAGCCTACCACACAGTGAGCAGGTGTCTTCCAAGCTTTACAAGTTACGTTGACTCTTCTGCTGCTTCTGTTGTATCAGTGACGAACCAGATTTTTTTAACCTGACTCATTATTACTTAAATATATCAGACAGAATTGGGAACTAGTTAGAGTTACAGGAATTGATTTTAAACTGAAGAATTTTCTGGCTGCAAAGAACTAGACTAGCCTTTGTACTGCAATTTTGGCAATATTATAGATATGTTAGCCCTAGCATAGATCAACAGAATATTAACCTGGCGGTAGTAGTGGAAAATTATTGAAATATGGCCTGTAGACACAACTGAGCTGGACAGAGAAATACAAATCACACAACAAAATCTCCCCCGTCGCCCTCCTCACATCCTCCTTGAGTTGGTTACAATCTTATCGTCTCAACCATCAACGATTCGGCTATCAGTTACTGCAATATTCGTAATTCGATAGATTCCAGAGTTAATACAAGAAATATATTCTTGCTTTCGTTCATAACTAATATTATTACCACTTTACAACTATAATTTAGTGTCCTTCCAACCGTCTTATTTAGAAACATACACACACACACACACGCGCGCAAATACATACATGTTTAGACACAAATGTGTGTGTGTGTGTGTGTGGAGAAGGAATAATAGCGGAAACGAATTGGCCAGTGTTGAGCTCACATCTTTTATATTGCGGGTTGGCATTTATGGGAAAAAAGAAGTGAATATTGAATATAGACACA
>NC_043007.1:30582965-30592965 GCF_006345805.1 Octopus sinensis
ACAATACATATACTTATTTCCATTCCGTTTGCCAACAATCACCCCATTGATTTATATGGATAATACCATACGCAATTCTGGTGCCTCTGACTTAAGTATCATATTCATTTGAATCTAAATTTTGCTGAACTCATATATATATATATATATATATATATATATATAGCATATATATATAAGATTCAAGTTAATTTTAAATGATTTACTTGAATATGGTACCTAACTTAGATGCACCAAAAGAAAACTATACTGTTTTAACAATACAGTAATGTGGGGTGATTATAAGCGAGAAAGAAGCAACAGAATGGATAGGTTTTTAGTACAATCGTTTCATACAAGGACAGGCTTTATTAAAAGTTGTAAAAATTACAGCATATAAACGTGTCCCGTACTCATCAGCTAAATACATGTGAGTTCTCTAGACATCCTAGTGGTTGAGGCTATACTCATGAAGTAATGTAGATAATTAAGTAACATAAACAGATTTCCAAAGTTCATTAAAGTTCTTTAAAGATGATGTACAGTCTTATCACAGAATTTTAAAATAGTTCTAATAGCATCACAGAGAAGGTGACCTATTCCATAGAGCACATATGAAATTCCAGAGATATGATGAGGGATTACATACTCACAGAATACTCACAAATAGCTACAGCCTCTTGTAAATAGCAGTAATGTGATTAATGTAGCAAATACCTAATCATATAACAAGTTTTGATACCTACCTCATTGTGTTCAACCATTGATAAATTTATCGCCTGTGAATATGAGATTCCTCTTCATTTCTCTGGAAACTACAATCTAAACCATTGGAATTGTGCATCTATACAAAGGTTAATTCACCCTCTCTGTAATGCTAATAAGCAGGAATTGAGACCCACCTCGTTGTGATTAACAATGGATAAATTTGTCTTCTGTGAGTATGTAATCCCTCATCATATCTCTGGAATTTCATATGTGCTCTATGGAATAGGTCACCTTCTCTGTGATGCTATTAGAACTTTTTTAATATTCTGTGATAAGACTGTACATCATCTTTAAAGAACTTTAATGAACTTGGGAAATCTGTTTATGTTACTTAATTATCTACATTACTCATGAGTATAGCCTCAACCACTAGGATGTCTAGAGAACTCACATGTATTTAGCTGATGAAGTAGGGACACGTTTATATGCTGTAATTTTTACAACTTTTAATAAGCCTGTCCTTGTATGAAACGATTGTACTAAAAACCCTATCCATTCTTGTTGCTTCTTTCTCGCTTATATATATATATTATATATATATACTATATATATATATAATATATATCATATATATATAATGATATATACATATATACATACATACATGCATACATAAAAATGATTCGATTCTTTTAGTTTCCGCCTACTAAATAAACTTGCAAGGCTTTGGTCGGCTCGAGGCTGTAGTAAAAGACACTTGCCCAAGGTACGGCGCAGTGGCACTGAACGTGGAACCATGTGGTTGGGAAACATGGTCCTTACTACACAGCTTCGCCTGCGCCTCTATTTCTCGTCCGCATAAAGAAGTCTCTTCCAATGGAAATGAAACGAAACTTTTTGGCGACCCCATCGGGTCGAGAGTGTTAGTTTCTGCAGTTCCTACACCATGGCAACACTTACCAAAACTAACTGAAAAGAAACAAAGAAGAAGGAAATAATATTATAAGGAATTCCGCAGTTCTTAGAGTTGCCTTTCATCCTTCCAGTTCGATAAAATAGAATTCCAGTCAAGAATTGGAGTCGCTTTAATGTGTGGCCTTGCGCCAATCTTAGAATTCACTGCTGGCAAGGATTTGTACCTTTCTAATAGATATTAGTGACGTCAGAAGGGCTCGGTTCTATACTCTCGTTGTTGCCATTTCCGCAAGGAAACCAATAATGAAAGCAAATGTATGGAATATGGTCTCAGCAACTGCAGAGTCCATATATCTATCTCTGAAGAAATCGATTAGGAATTGGTGAGCTGCTAATGCTGATAATTCGGCCACAGAGCGATGAGACATCGTGAATAGCGTTAGCAACATGATGGAATGTTGAACTGGTAAAATGGTAAATATATGAGCTAAGTGGCAGCATAGCAGCACCGGAAGAAGGGGGTAAATGAGGACAAATAGAAAGAGAGTATAGCAGCACGTGGTCAGAAATAGGTAGATAGATAGATAGATAGATAGATAGATAGATAGATAGATAGATAGATAGATAGATAGATAGATAGATAGATAAATTGACTAATATATAATATATGCGTGTATATATGTACATGGGGGTGACTGTATATATATGCATAGATAATTGAGCCAGAATGAATATCATTTACAATCGAATACGCAACACACACACATACGTATATATATATATATATATATATATATAGTATATATATATATATATATATATATATATACATATAATATCTATAGATATATATATATATATTATATACGCAGACCCGCACACACATGTAAATGCATATCATATATGCATTACTATATCTATACGTAAACATTCATCTTTGTATATATATATACACACATATATATGTAAATGTACGTATTTATATACATATATACACGCACACATACACACACACATATATATGCATATATATATACACACATATACATATATATTTATACACATATGCATATATATATATATATATATGCATACATGTATGTTTGCATATACATATATTCACAGTATGAGCATTTGTGTGTGCGTGCTTGTGAGTGTGCGCGCGCTATTAGTCAAGGGGATTTGCATAACACCATTATCAATATTGAAGAAGCTTCTAAAGTGGTGCAGGAGAAAAAGAAAAACCGAAACAGTCCAACAAAAACACACACAATTACTTTGAGATTTTACAAAAAAAGTTGCATATATACACACATATATGTATATATAATATATATATGTGTGTATATATATATATATATAATATATATATATATATATACATACATACATACATACATATACATATATATTTGCGTGTGCATATGCTTGTATGTATATATATAAATATATATATATATATGTATGTATATATATATATATATTATATTGAGGGTACTACTATTCGTAGATACCATATATATATATATATTTCTTGTGTATGTATGTATGTGTGTGTATATATACATTTGTGTGCATAGATAGATAGATAGATAGATAGATAGATAGATAGATATAGATAGATAGATAGATAGATAGATCGATAGATGATAGATAGATAGATAGATAGATAGATAGATAGATAGATATATATAGATAGAGCTAGCCGTATAGCACCCGTCCACAGGATGACATGGAGGTCAATAATACTCCTAGCAAATATTTCTATGTCAACACGCAAAAAGGGGCCAACATTCAGAAGAAGGGTACTAGACTTGGTGGTTCATGCGAGGCCCCAGATTCTGAACATATGGATGGTGTAAGGAAAGTGATGAATGGGTTGGGAAAATATTTGAATGATGTGTTGGCATGTACTCAGCCAGATTGAAAAAGCTGGTGTTAGGTAGGTCAGAGAAAGAGAAAGCGAGAGACAGACAAATTGGCAGACAGACAGAGGGGACACGGCACGGGTGTGGTGCAGAGGTTGCGGCTTGTTGGTGAAGGACTTTATGCCAAACGTCCGGGTGGCTCATTTCTAGACACGGTTTAGGATGTGATGCCTCTCTTTATCAAGGGACCCACGTGAATTGTGTAGAGTATCAACAACTGTGGAGAGACTAAAGTGACCCTGCTGGTCACGATCATGAAGATGATGATGATAGTGATATTGATCATAATGAAGATGCTGTATATATATATATGTGTGTGTGTGTGTGTGTGTGTATGTATATGTATATTATATATATATATATATACATATATATATGTGTATGTATATGTGTTGTGTTTCACAATTCTGTATGAGATCGTGTGCTTTTCGATTGCCGTAGAAAGCAACAAAAACAACATACACACACACACACACACACATACACACACCCTCAAACAAATACACACACAAATACACACTGCTATATTTACTGTTGCTCTCTTGTGTGAATGAGTGCGTGTGTGTTTGAGGGGACCTGCTTACGCGAGTTCTTGTACCGAGCGGGTACATCGACTCAAATGCCGCGGTTGTTTATTGAAATTCTCAAATTAGATTAAGACTGGAGATGATTAACTTCAATAGTCATATGTTAAACTAATTAATTGTAATTTGAAATTAGTAATAAGATTGTTACTATAATTTTAAACAAACGATTTTCTTGCTTTGGTCGTAGGGTTGAGATGTTGCACCGATATCAGTGAAAGGGTCGGTATAGTTGAGGTTTTCATTGAAAAACTGCAAATTGATGACAACACGATAAATAACATAGGCACAAATGGAATTCCTGGGAAGGCGTCGTTCTGGAAAGAAAGAACAAATGGGGGATAAACGAAAAGATCTGAAGTACTAGAGGGAAATCTGCCAACTGCATCAAGCGCAAACCACCATAACAATGGAAAAGGTGAAGAGGAAAACGGTTCGGCTGTAGAGCAGAGGCTGGAGTCTGAGAGTGACCGACTTCATACTAGTCAGTATATAGGCCTTTGGCCAGGATGTGCCACCAGCTGTGTCGCAGATTTGAGAAGTGTGACTCCCAACTGTGTTTTAGAGAATGTCATTAGTTGTTGGACGGCGATAATAGATTTCTGGCCCTCGACAGGGAAGGTCAACTGTTATGCTGTCTGCGCTATCTTTGCATGTTGGGTTCGTACGTCCGAAAGAAGATGTCAATGAGGTTTTACAATACAAGACATCGAGAGTTTTGTTGTTCCTCTTGAAGTGAGATGTGTTAGGGTGTCATTTTTTTCTATTTATTTATATAGGAAATAACGCGGTGACCTGGCAGAAACGTTAGCACACCGGACAAAATTCCTAGCAACATTTCGTCCATCTCCATGCTCTGAGTTCAAATCCAGCCGATGTCGACTTTGCCTTTCACCCTTCGAGATCGATAAAATGTGTACCATTTGAGCACTGGGGTCAATGTAATTGACTTATGCCAATATTTAAAACCTATATATATATATATATATAGAGAGAGAGAGAGAGAGAGAGGGGGGGGGAATATTTTTCCACAGTATCAGCAACAACCCTTACCCTCCGTTGTCAGAGGTTTTCTTGGTTTTCTTCCATAGAATCGACGAAGGTTTGGATGAGATGTCTAGATTACATGTGTATGGCATCTTAAAACGGATGTTAGGTCGAAATAATGGTAACATCTGTGTCGGATTGGACGGTTAGAAAGTGATGGCATGGCTGCAAAGAAGAAAGAACTTGAGAGGCCCTGGAATATATAGAACACAGCTGAGAAAGAGCAACGTCTACACTCTCTGTCCGCCAGGGGGATGTATGACAAACAGAAGAAGCCGTAATTACATTTTCTCGGTTTTATTGGAGATTTCATTCGATTATTGTTGTTGTTTTGACCAACCTCGATTCCGATCGAAGAAGTTTAGAAACAAATTCATTTAACATTTCTCCCACCCTTTACTTTTGTACATGAGGACAACACTCTTCAAATGCGTTTTGCAATTTTTTTCAGAAGTTAAGTATGAGAACAATAGCCGGCATTTTAGCACAGTGAGAGTCTAAGCAAAAGTTGCCCTAACTTGCTTGAGATATAATTCAGTGGTTTATATTGAACAAGCCATGTTGATATTCTATACATACACATATACACACATCTGCTCATATACAAACACACAAACAAAATATACGTACAGATATGTACTTGTGCATTCGTGTATGTCTATGTACGTATATTTAATATATATACATAAACACGTATATACATACATATATATACATATAATCAAAATAAGCAACAAGGATATCCAAGGTAGTGTAGTACAATCGTTTCATGCTACTTCATTTTAATAAATACTTACAGTGTTTAATAAAATGAAGTAGCATGAAACGATTGTACTACACTACCTTGGATATCCTTGTTGCTTATTTTGATTATAATCACCCCATTTGATTTATATGGATAATACCATACCAAATTCTGGTGACTTTAACTTAAGTACCATATTCAACTGAATCTAAATTTTGATGAACTTATATATTCATATATATATTTGTGCTTGCATTATGAATGTATTTATGTATGATGTATGTATGTATGTGTATGTATGTATGTATGTATGTATGTATGTATGTATGTATGTATGCATGCATTATGCAGGCCCAGACATAATATATGTACATACATTCACCTCTATCTAAGAGTCTGTCTGTGAGAGTATTCATGAAAGCGAATAGATGACTAAAGATCAGTGGTACGCAGTGCGAATACTTCAACAAATATTGTATGTGAGACATTTGCAGAGTGAAATAGTTAAGTCTCGTGGGAAAAAAAACAACCAAAGTAGAGTGCTCGCTGAAACGATGACGTGTTAAGTCTGGCTGTCCTTTTAGAATCTCGAACGAAACAGCAGCCAGGACAGCAACAAACAACTTGAGGAAGAACGAGGCGCTGCGTTGTGTTGGCTTCATCGTGTGGCCTTTCTTGAAAGTCTTTTATTGGCAAAGTACCATTTACATAAATATGCAACCGACACATTCATACATATATATATGTACGCGTGTGTATATTATATAGATATACATTTATATATACATGTATATATATAATTATGCATATACACACACAATATATATACATATATACATACATACATACATACATATATATATATATATATATTATATATATATATATATATATATATATATAATATATATATATATATATATATATTAGTTTCATATAAGCACGCATATACCGCACATATACACACACATGTATTAACAATATTAATAAATTTGTTTTCTTAACAATCACAAACAGCGATAAAGGATTCAAGAATGATATATTGAAATATAGAGTTGGCTAAGACTGAATTTTGCAAATAAATATTAAAATAGATACATACAATATTTATATATTAATCTCTGGACACACACTCGTTTTTGAGAAAACTCGGTTTAAAATGTATCGTATGTGGTTCTCTCCAACGGAAAACAGGAAGAGAAAATGTGACCAGTAACGGTAAAAATGCAGAAACCGAAGGAGAGGAATGGAGCCAAGAATATTGATGAATCATGTATTTTTAAAATAATACTAAAATCTCTGAAATGAGCTCCATAACTGCTATTTGAAGCATATTGAACCTTCGAACAAGAATTTGAACCTTTGAACAGGAATTTGAATCTTCGAACAGGAATTTGAACTTTCGAACAGGAATTTGAACCTTTGAACAGGAATTTGAAACTTTGAACAGGAATAGATAGATAGATAGATAGATAGATAGATAGATAGATAGATAGATAGATAGATAGATAGATAGATAGATAGATAGATAGATAGATAGATAGATAGATAGATTAAGCCATGTTCTCAAGGAGTCAAAGATCAACTATATCCACTCAGGCGGCTGGAACATAACCACTCGCTCTCATAATAGTAGATACGCAGAAAGCGAACTTCTCGTCGATAGATCTCTTCTTTCCCCTTGTATATTTTACCACACTCATAGCAAATAGGCAGCTGGCGTAACACAACGGTGCAGGTTTTATAATTTGTGGTCCCAAACAACACTATTAATCAGTTTTGTTTTAATTCGATTGCTGTTTTTATTTTTAGATTCCACCAAACTTTTTTTCAGCCATTTATCTTCTCTTCATTTTCATTTATTCTCATAGTTTTTCGGTCTTACTTTGTTACAGAATTCTCTGTCTACCATATCATGACTTTTACGAAGTTAGTTAAGAGACATTTCTTCACAGAAGGCAGGAATCTGGTTAATTTCTCCAATTCTGCTTTTACAGGGTCTAGACTTGTTATTAGCAGATGCTTTCTGTCTTTTGAGTAGAAACAATTTGGCAGGGACTTCATCCTCCTCAATGTATGGCAGCATTCTCCCAAGTGATACGTTATAAACACTTTAGTATCCCATACCAGAAATTAAAGTGGTTTCTTCTTTTTATTACGTGTATTTTCCGCTCCATATGTCAACGTTTTTGTGAGCAATTTAGTTTTATTTTATATTTTATCTATCTTAATCTTATTTGCATTTTATTATCTCGAATGTTCATTGGAGAGAGAAAAGTGTTACATTTTATTTCATGTCTTTTCTTCAAGTTTATTACTTTTACAAATGGAGTTTTATTTCCGTGCTTGCAGACGACAGCGCCATCGTGGCTGACTTTCTTTCTGTTTTCAGCTGAACATGTAGCTTCAGTTTTAGAATCATGTGATGTGAATGCAGACTTAAGACAACAGCCGACCTCTTTACATGGGAAACACACGCTACCTACATAGCCATCAATGCCGAAGTTTCCACAAACACTAAGCAGTTTCTGCTAAAAATCCTGCATTGAAGTGGCCAATTCGAATCAAATATAAAGCTACCTGAACAACCATGGCAAGGGGGTACTCAAGGGGGTACTCAGTGATCAGCAGAATTTCTTTACGCTCTTTCTTCGGCAAGTGTTTCCTACTAAACCTTCGAAAAGACCAAAGCCTTATGAGAATGAATTTGGTAGACGGAATCTGAAAGAAGATCGTCGTGTGTATATGTGCGTGTGTGTGTGTGCGTGTGTGTGTGTGTGTGTGTCTGTGTCTGTGTCTGTGTCTGTGTGTGTGTGTGGTGTTTGTGTGTTTGTGTGTTTTGTGTGTGTGTTTGTACCCCCAGCAACTTTTACTTACTGAAGCAAGTAAAAGGAGGTATAAAAGATACAGACAGATACAGGGACAGACAGGCAAACCGACAGACAGACAGACATATAGATAGAATGAGAGAAAGAAAGAGAGAAAGAAAGAAAGAAAGATAGATAGATAGATAGATAGATAGATAGATAGATGATAAAGAAAGAAAGAAAGAAAGAAAGAAAGAAAGAAAGAAAGATAGATAGATGGATAGATAGATAGATAGATAGATAGATAGATAGATAGATAGATAGATAGATAGATAGATAGATAGATAGATAGATCGATAGATAGATAGATAGATAGTTAGATAGATAGACAGAGAGAGAGAGAGAGAGAGAGAGAGAAAGAGAGATTGATTGATTGATTGATTGATTGATTGATTGATTGATTGATTGATTAACTGATTGGTTGATTGACTGCTTGATTGATTGACTGACTGACTGATTGATGGATTGATTTCTTTATATTGATTGCAGATCTAATTCAACATCTGTTTATGAAGGATGCGTTTGTCTTGAACAAATCCCTTGGGATTCGTTTATGTCCATAATTATTTCCCGAATCTTTTCATGTAAGAACACTGTTGGTTACTCTGTTGTATTATATAATTGATCACACTGACCGACTTTGCATTTCACCCATCTGAGCTCCATAGAATAAGTACCAGTGACGCATAGGAGTCGATAAAATCGTTGAGAACACTGAATGCGCCCCGCCGCCGCCACCACCACCGACATGGTCAATGAACGAAACCAGTAAAAGAAGGCAAGAAACTACAGCTTTTGTTGTTGTTAGTGTTCTTGTGGCTTCTGTTGTTCGAATCGTTAGCACGCTGGGCGAAATCCTTAGCAGCATTTCGTCTGCCGCTACGTTCTGAGTTCAAATCCCGCCGAGGTCGACTTTGCCTTTCATCCTTTCGGGGACGATTAAATAAGTACCAGTTACGCACTGGGGTCGATATAATCGACTTAATCCCTTTGTCTGTCCTTGTTTGTCCCCTCTATGTTTAGCCCCTTGTAGGTAGTAACGAAACAAGTATTTCGTCCGCCGCTAAGTTCTGAGTTCAAATCCCGCCGAGGTCGACCTTGCCTTTAATCCTTTCAGGGTCGATAAATTAAGTACCAGTGAATCGACTAGTCCCCTCCTCCACATTTTAGTATTATTTTATTGTCTTCGCACAGCATCTAACGCTGGAGATGTACTGCGGTGTCAGC
>NC_043007.1:30600465-30627965 GCF_006345805.1 Octopus sinensis
GAGAGAGAGAAAGGACAGACAGACAGACATAGACACTCAGACAGATAGACAGATAGATAAATATATATATATATATATATTAATATTTCTAAGTCTCTCTAAAGGAGACTACGGCAGCGGTACGGTAACTATTAATATATATATATATATATATATATATATATATATATATGTTGTGTCTGGGGAGGGTCATTCTCTTTTAGTGCCTTATTATTTAACACACTCACCGGTAAAGTTTCCACTCATTTATTTATTTTTCTAAAATTTTCGCTGCGTCTTGCAACCTTTTCAATGGTAGTGATGGTAATGGTTGTGATGGTTGCGGTGATGGTGATTGACGTGCTGGTGGTAGTCGTAATGGTGATGGAAGTAGAGCTGTGCTGAAGATGTGGGGAGGATGAAGTTCTTTGGCGGCGGTGGCGTGGTTTTGTTGGATGTGGTGGGACGATGATGATGGCGCCAGTGGTTCAGTGGGGGAGATGACTTGATGATAATCGCGTTGATATTGTGGTGGGGAGCGCTATGGGGTGTTGATGGAAATGGAGTGGTAGTTGTGGTGGTTGGGGTGGTTGGGTGATGATTAAAGGTATTGTGGTGGTTGAGAATGTGGGCAGTGCGGTGTTAGACAAGGCGATGTTGTAAAAGAGAAGATGGAGTAGAAAGAAAGCCCGGGTGAACCAGTGAGATAGAGAAGCGCTGCGAATGGTGCCTCACCCTCTCCTATTTCATAATTCTTCATTTCTGATCGAATCTTCGATGAATTCAATAAATTTCCTTCAAAGCTCATATCCGTCTCATTGTTTCAACGTCACTACCAACACAGTTCGTTTGGTAGACTTTACGAGGACACACCAATCACTTCATATCTCTACATCGATAGAGTTCTCTCTTCTATCTCTCTCTCTCTCTCTCTCTCTCTCTCTCTCTCTCTCTTTCTCTCTCTCTCCCCAGATAACTTGCTGGCTAGCTCTATCTGTCGAGATCTATGTGTACAAACGAAAGAAACTGAATCCAACACATGTACCAGAATATTATACTTACCAGAAAACGGGTGGTTGCTCGCAATTCACTTCATTGCTATACAGAGTATCCTGTCACGTCTGACTTCCATACATACGTACATAGATATAAAAATACATATATACATACTTACATACACACACACACGCACACACACGCACACACACGCTCACACACATGCATACACACATACATACATATATAAATACCTACACACATGGTGTAAGACGACTCGTGATCGGGCAAGACAATTCCTTAAATGCATTTCACTCTAAGAAACATCTTGCATATAGTTGCGTATCTAGACATGCTCATTTATATTTAAATGATAAACTTCTGGAAAGTCCTACAGATTTTTACCGTTCCACTGATGGATTGGATCTGTAGTCTTCGAATTAGTTTTCTCCTTTCAGGTTTTGAGAAGCTTAATTTCTCAAGATTGGTATTTGGGCAGTGCTTTACATATCCCAGGGCCCCAATAACTACTGGTATAAACTTGAACTTGTAATATGGATAGAGTAACCGCAGATTTCTCTACAGATCAACATAGATGTTCTCTTTTGCACTGATCTTCAGTTTTATGTTAAAATCCACTGGGCAACTATGTATGTATGTATGTATGTATGTATGTATGTATGTATGTATGTATGTATGTATGTATGTATGTATGTACGTATGTATGTACGTATGTATGTATGTATGTATGTATGTATGTATGTAAGTATGTATGTATGTATGTAAGTATGTATGTATATATGTATGTATGTACGTACGTATGTATGTAAGTATGTAAGTATGTATGTATGTATGTATGTATGTACGTACGTATGTATGTATGTACGTATGTATGTATGTATGTATTTATGTATGTAAGTATGTGTGTGTGTTAATGTGTGTATGTATGTATGCATGTATGTAGAGATTCAATGACCAGTTACAATTCTTTCTGTACCACTGCATTTAACGTCAGTCAAACTTTTTGATGGATGGTTGTCATGTTAGGATTACTTTGCGCGTTCTCTGTATGAAACGAAGTAACGGAAAGACATATGTCTTCTGAAGAATGCTGAACAATTAATGTGCATCAAATTTGTACTTACAATGTATTTTCATTAACGGACTATATCATTTTATGATCTATATTTCACTCGTAGAATGTGAATGTATATATAAATATATATATATATATATATATATATATATATATATATACATGTACGATAATATATACACATAATATCGAACTCCTCCTTCTCCTCCTTCTTCATCTTCTTTTGCTGTTCATGTTGTTGATTGCTTTCGCTTATGTTAACACAGAATTTTTTTTATAAAGTCCTCATATATCTACATAATATATCAATATAATACAGAAGTGGATAAATTAGAGATGATAGGTGATCGATATAAAAGAAATAATCTGGGAAAAGATATGCCTATGATGATGATGATGATGATGAAGATTGTCAGTATGGCGGTGTCGGTGGTGACAGGGTTGATTTTAGTGTTCTTGATGATGCTATTTGGTGATGCTAGTGGTGATGCTGGTGTTGTTGTCGCCGTTGTTGTTGTTGGTGGTGGTGTTATTCACGGTTGGAGTGTTGTTGTTGATGATGATGATGATGATGATGATGATGATGCAAAAATTTAAGCTTGAATATGGTGTTGGCGATAACGGTTGCGGTGATGACGATAGTGTCGTGGCATTTGTGTAGCTAATTATTGCGATTGTGATGGGTGCGGTCGAGGTGGCGGTGGCGGTGCTGGTGGTGCTAATGGTCATAACGATGGTGGGTTGGAGGTGGCGGCGTCGGCGGCGATGCTGGAAGACAAGAATGTTACACCATTTCTCAATATCCATCAACCCCTCTATCTCTTTCCCCCTCGCTCTTTCCATCAATGCATCACAACTTATTTTCACACATGTGTTGCTAGACACATACATATTATACACAGCGAATAGGGTGTTCGGGTAGAGGTTATACCTTAATTTCCGACATCAACATCCTTAGGGACGGATGGATAATCTGGTTCTCAACTGACCCTTACTTTTGGTTCCAAGACCAGCCTGAGCCACTCTCTAGCAAACTGCTTCTGCTGGTTGCCTAAACTTCGAGACGGACTGGACCTTTGGAGAGGAGATGGAAGAACACCTTTCATCTTGAAACCAAATATGGTCATTTTGCTTCAGGAGCTAACTTAAGCCACTCAAGCTGTTCCCAGTAGATCTCCTTTGTTATCATTTGGTTTGGGTTTAAAAGTTCAAAGTCAACTAAACCTTTCATATCCCATCAAACAGATAATAACTCCTTATGTGGGTGAAGATCTTCTTTAGCCTGGGGTGCCAGTGTTTCTCCTTTCCCTACCCACTGTCTTCGGCACTTGACATTTTTATAGAGAACCCATTTCTCATCACCAGTCACAAAAAAAGGTTCATTCATGAGATGTGGCAGCAAAGAAGAGCACATATTCACTATCTGCATGTGATTAGACTCAGAAGGTTTGTGAGGAACCCATTGACCCAATTTGCTGACTTTTCTGATAGCATACAGGTGTCAATGAATGGTTGACTAACCAAATCCAAGCTTCTCTGCTAGTTCCTCAACAGTTACAATGGGATTTTGTTTCACCAGGGTTTGCCGGCTGTCCTCATCAAGCTCTACAGATCTTCCACGACGTGGCTCATCTTCTAGGCTGTAGTTTTCGGCTCGGAATTTCTGGAACCACCGCTGATACTGGCTTACACATGTTGTCCGATCTTCATATACTGCATTAATATTCCTTGCAGTTTCCGTTGCGCTGTTGCCTTTATTGAACTCATGAAGAAAAATATGTCGAATATGCTCCTTAGTCACTTCCATTATAGCTTTGAAAAAATAACCGATAAAATCGAACAGCACTCTTTAGAACTTGCACTAAGAATAAGACCAAAATAAAATTACTACCCGCACTTGTAGCAAGTTGATGCAGGTAGCTTATCCCGTCCCCCTCTGACTTTTACTCTAGTCCATACAATTGAAAAAACCGCATTATTTATGGGATGACCATACATACTTACATACTTACATACATATGTATATATATTCTTTTACTTGTTTCAGACATTTGACTGCAGCCATGCTGGAGCACCACATTAATATAAATTCACATACATATACACTCACAAACACACGCATACACGTGTGTGTGTGTGTCTGTTTATTTATATGTAGATGTATATAAGTCTGCGTTCAATAGACACGTGAACATTATGTGAAACGCTACTCATCTGATATACACCCGTTCCTTAATCTTCTCATCGCAGTCAGATGTGGAACACAATCCAGATATTCGATGTCTTTCCTTCTTTTCATAGAACCTTCGCCTCTGATCAACGTAATTCCGGAAACTATTAAGCGCCAAATTGGAAACGCTTGTGCATTCACACAACCTCATATAATTTGCATATAAGTTTCTTATTTTGCATAAAACTGCTAATTAGGTTGTATTTATTTCCTGCCTTAGAGTCAGTAGCAGTATACATCCCGAATTCTCAACAGGACGACCAATTTCTTCTCTCTCTCTCTCTCTCAATCTATCTATCTATCTATCTATTTATCTATATATCTATCTATCTATCTGTCTGTGTGTCTATCTATCTATCGATCTATCTATCGATATATCTCGCTGTCTGTCTGTCTATCTATTTATCTATCTATCTATCTATCTATCTATCTATCTATCTATCTATCTATCTATTTATCTAGCTAGCTATCTATCTATCTATCTATCTATTTGTCTGTCTGTCTCTCTGTCTGTCTATCTATCTATCAATTTATCTATCGATCGATCGATCGATCGATCGATCGATCGATCTGCCTGTCTGTCTGTCTATCTATTCATTTATCTATCTGTCTATCTATCTATCTGTCTATCTATCTATCTATCTATCTATCTATCTATATCTATCTATCTATCTATCTATCTATCTATCTATCTATCTATCTATCTATCCATCTATCTATATATATATATATATATATATATGTAACAATTTTCTGCCGCTATCACTCTGCCTCTCTGTTTCTCTCTCTTTCTGTATCTCTGTATATATATATGCCTGTGTGTGCGCGTGTGCGTAAGAGCGAAAGGGGAGAGTGCGTGTGCTTGCGCGAGTCTTTCTGACCGTGTACGTGAAAGGTCCCAGACATACGCTTATCTACCTTTATCTATCTCCCTATCTGTTTGTACACACACGCACACACGCAAGCACATGAATTCACGCATGCACACATGCCTACACGCACATACACGCATGCATCCTTCCATACCTGATCGTAAATGCACGACGGGAAGTGGGAGGAGTAAAAGGAATGGCGACCACCGGTTGGCTGATTGGCTGCTTGCTTCGGTCGGTTGTTCAGCTGTTCGGTTAGTCGGTTGGTCGGGTGGTTCGTTGTTCGTATTGGTAAGACAGTAAGTTTGTGTGGCGATTCGCCAAGTATCGTAAGGCAAGGGGAAAATATGAAAACAAAAAGAGGGAAACAGAGAGAGAGAGAGAGAAAGAATGGAAATGAAGAGAGAGAGAAAGAAGAGAGAGAGAAAGAAGAGAGAGAGAAAGAAGAGAGAGAGAAAGGAAGAGAAATATGGTTGTTTCGTTGTTGATTTTGTTATATTTATTTACGTTTTTTTTTTTTTGTAATTTGATTTACATTTTTTTATATTTTTGCAATTTCGATATGGGTCATAGCGAATGTCGGGCCGGAAGCCAAAGTCGGACATTTTGTTTCGTTTATATTTATTGTTTATTTATATTTTGTTTTGCAACGTCTGCATGCAGGGGTATGCGGCGTTCCTGTTTGGGGTGGTCTCTGCAGTGTTGTTATAACGAACTGTTGTTGTTGTTGTTGTTGTTGATGTTGTTGTTGCAATTATTTGTGCTTGTTGTGCTACTGCTGTTAGTGATGATGGTGGTGATGGTGGTGGTGATATATTTTGGTGGTAGCGTATGTAAGCTTGTGATTGGTTTTGCGAGAAGGAACCTTAGCGACAACAATTACTAACGCTAGTGTTCTTGCTGTTATTGTTAGTGTTGTTCTCATTTGATGGTTTCAGTGGTATGTTTCGGTGGCGGTTTCGGTTATTGAGAGATGGTGAAGGTAATGTACAAGTTGTGGTATTGGTGGGGTGTGTATGTGTGAGTGACGGTGATGTTGGTGTAGTAGCAATGCTATTATTACTAATACTGCAGCTACTCAAAAGATGTCATTACAACAAGTGGTGCGTAATAATAATAATAATAATAATATAATAATAATAATAAATAATAATAATAATAAGATGGGCCACAGCAAATATTCTGCTCAGTACCACAGATTTGCTTGTCAGTTGCTTGACCTTAACCAGTTGAGCATGTCCCTTAGTGACTGACGATATGTGCATCTCTGATCACGAGCAGAAGTAGTGGGGGAGCTATGATGCTCCCCCACTACTTCTGCTCGTGATCAGAGATGCACATATGTTGAGAGGGAGTTTTGGGGGTTTGAATAATTCACCTCTGGAAACATGGGTGTTTCGTTTAACATCCTTAAACAGCCCTTATTCAGGGACCATTTGAGAAGGATGGGTTACTCGACCAGAAGAAAATTCTAACTGGGCCCCACCTACAAGGTCATGCGCTGTTTATCTTGATATGAGGTCACCATGTCGCACACATATGGTTGTGATGCATGTGCCGGGTGTACCTTATGAGACGGGTAGTCATGATGGGTATACTGGGCTTCGTATATTTTACCCCAGTGTCACTTTGATGGCATACACAGCTCTCTCACTCAATAATAATAATAAAATAATAATAATAATAATAATAATAATAAGATGGGCCACAGCAAATATTCTGCTCAGTACCACAGATTTGCTTGTCAGTTGCTTGACTTAACCAGTTGAGCATGTCCCTTAGTGACTGACGATATGTGCATCTCTGATCACGAGCAGAAGTAGTGGGGGAGCTATGATGCTCCCCCACTACTTCTGCTCGTGATCAGAGATGCACATATGTTGAGAGGGAGTTTTGGGGGTTTGAATAATTCACCTCTGGAAACATGGGTGTTTCGTTTAACATCCTTAAACAGCCCTTATTCAGGGACCATTTGAGAAGGATGGGTTACTCGACCAGAAGAAAATTCTAACTGGGCCCCACCTACAAGGTCATGCGCTGTTTATCTTGATATGAGGTCACCATGTCGCACACATATGGTTGTGATGCATGTGCCGGGTGTACCTTATGAGACGGGTAGTCATGATGGGTATACTGGGCTTCGTATATTTTACCCCAGTGTCACTTTGATGGCATACACAGCTCTCTCACTCAATAATAATAATAATAATAATAATAATAATAATAATAATAATAATAATAATAATAATAATAGTAATAATAATAATGATAATAATAATTCTTTCTACTAAAGACACCTAACATTTGGGGAGAAAATAATAATCCTTTCTACTCAAGGCTTGGAATTTGGGGAGAGGGGACTGGTCGATTACACCTACCTCGGTATTTCACTGGTACTTAATTTATCGACTCTGAAAGAATGAAAGGCAAAGTCAACCTCGGTGGAATTTGAACTCAGAACTTAGCGACGGGCGAAATACCGCTAAGCATTTCGCCCGGCGTGCTAACGATTCTGCCAGCTCACCACCTTTATAATAATAATAACGGTTTCAAATTTTGCCACAAGGACAGCCATTTTGGTGGGAGGGGGTGTATCAATGAACGAACCACCCATGTTTCCAGAGGCGAATTATTCAAACTCCAAAGAAATTCCTTTCTCAATAAATGGCGATGATGCTACCCCACTACTTCTGTTCGTGATCAGAGGTGCATATATTGTCAGCCAGCTCAACTGACATACTCAGCTTCTTATGGTCAAGCAATTGACAAGCAAGTCCATGGTATTGAGCAGAATATTTGCTGTAGCCCATCTTTTATACCAAAACAAAATATTGTACATGATTAGACATCCAATCAGTTAATATCAGAAGCCATGAGAGGCAGTGCCTGGTACTGCATCAGGGCATGTATTATTATTATTATTATTATTATTATTATTATTGAGCAAGAGAGCAGCTCATGCCATCAAAATGTCACTGGGGTACAAATATACGAAGCCCAGTATACGCATCATAAAGTTTTGATATAAATGTTAATTTCAGACCAAGGTACACTGTGACACTCTTGGTTTTCGCTTGGCGTGAAGAAAATATATTTGATTGCACTGACCTCAGTACTTGACCAGTGCTTTATCTTAATGACTTTGCACAGATGAATAGCAAATTTGGTGTGGGCATGATTTGAGCTCAGAAAGTAATATAATATACCTAAATACATCCACTTCCATTTCTGTCAAATACTGCTTTAATTTATTAATAATTTCTGTCGATAGCAAAGTGGACATTAATGCAAACAATCAAGCAAACATACAGGGTAAAAACTGTGGCAGCTAACTTCACTGTTGAAAGATAATGATGCGCAAAGATGGAGTTGGCAAGTTTACAGATGCTGCAAATGCTAACGTGACATTTTGTAATGGTGTTAATGGTTGTTGTTGCTGTTAGGGTGATGGTGCTGGTGGTGGTGGGCGGGGTTGTATATTGATTTTGTGGTTGCTTAGCCCCAGGTGGATTTGATTGAACAGACCTCTGATCAAAAACATTCCACCTATAACCAACCAATATTGTTGATAGTATTAATTTGCCCTTTCGCTATTGAAGACAGAATATTGTAATCTTAGGGGTATTTGGCAGCTATTTCTCGCATATCAAACAAGCGTATTGACTATACTTCGTCAGCCTGTGCCAGTACTAACCTTTGTTGTTGTTGTCCTTGTTATCGTCATCATTGTTGTCGTTGTTGCTGCTGTTGTTTTGTGGTTGCTGTTTAACCCCAGGTTACCTCTGAACGGCGGACAAACTTAGCAACAGGCCCTGATGGATTCCCAGCAATCCTCCCATAGAAATGCAAAGGAACTCTAGCTAGACGACTTTAGATTCTCTTCTAGAGCTTCCACACAATAAGGAGACTTCCCAAAAAGTTAAAGGCATAATATGCCCCATCCATAAGGTAGTTAGCAGAGCAGACGCTAAGAATTATAGACCTGTCTCTCTAACTTCCCATGTCAGCAAAGTCATGGAGCAGATTGTCAGAAAGAAACTAATTGCGTTCCTTAAAGATAATGACTTGCTTCCGGACACCCAGCATGACTTCCGCTCAGGCAGAAGCTGCCTTACACAGCTTTTGCAACTCTATGACTGGGTGTTGAAGGAATTAATGAATCGTTCAAATGTAGATGGGATACATTTTGACTTTACAAAGGCCTTTGATAAGTTTGATCGTGGGATGATGGAGTGATATGTCACAAACTACAGAGACTCAGGGGAAATTGGAGAGTGGTTGCATGACTTCTTAAGAGACAGAAGCCAAGCTGTAGCAGCCAACAGAGCCCTCTCTGTGGAGACATTAATAGAAAGTGGAGTGCATCAGTGATCTGTACTGGAGCCACTACTGTTCATGGTCGCTCTTTCAGACATACCACCAGTTACACAGACATCCACACTTACTAGCTATGCTGACGACACGAAAGTAGTACAAACAGTCAAGGACCCTTCTGATGCTAATCTTCTACAGAAAGACCAAGATACCTTATATAAATGAGCTTAGGACAACAACATGCAATTTAATGCAGGCAAATTCCCAGCCCTCCGCTCCCAGCTAATTGGTGCTCAGTAGTCACAACAACGATACTTCGGACCATAAAGAGCGGAAATCCTAGAATCACATACGGTGCGTGATCTTGATATGAGCAAGGATGCCTTGTTTCACATGCATGTCACCAAGATGGTGGCAGCATGCAGGCGAATGGTCGGATGGATTCAGAACAAGGGACCAGGAAACTATGCCGGTCCTGTGGAGGACATTTGTCCCTAGCCGTCTAGACTACTGCTCTCAACTGTGGTCATCTTACACTGTAGGATTAATAGTAGAACTTGAGGCGGTTCAATGATACTACATGAGGAAGGTTGCATCAATGGAACAGCTGAGCAACTGGGAGAGACTGAAAGAGCCACGACTCTACTCCCTGGAGCGAAGACGGGAGAGATATGCAGTGATATATGTATGGAAGATACTGGAGGAGCTGGCATCAAACTTTGGAATTGAGTGCTAAACCAGACCTCAAAATAGATGTCGCTTCACTTTTCCAAAAGTCCCAGCTGTGTCATCTAAAGCGAAGACCATGTACTGCAACGGCTTGGGATTCAAGGGCCCACGGCTATTTAACTCCTTGCCAAACATCTGAGAGATATCCATGTGGGAGGAGTTGTTTTCAAGAAACAACTTGACCTCTTACTATCCAAGATCCGACATGAACCAATATGAAGACAGGAAACTCAAAAGAGGGCAACAGTATCGAACACCCTCCTTTACCAAAAGCCAAACCCATAGAATTGACCTATTAAAAGGTGATTACACTAATGGTGCCCCAGCATGGCCGCAGTCTCAAGGCTGAGACATATAAAAGAATAAAAGTGTGTGTAGTGTGTGTGTGTATGTGTGTGTGTGTATGTGTCTTTGTCTCTCTCTTTGACCCCAACCACCACTTGGCAACCAGTGTTTGCGTGTTTACGTAACTTAGCAGAGACCGATAGAATAAGTACTTGTCTTAAAAGAAAACAGAAGTACTCGGGTCTGTTCGCTCGACTAAAAGTTCTTCAAGACGGTGCTCTAGCATGGCCACGGTCTAATGTCTGAAACAATCAAAAACAAAAACAAAAAAAGATATCTCATGCACACACGCAGATTCTTCTTTTAAGTCTTTGATCATATTGTAATCGTGTTTTTGGAGTTTTGAAGATATTCGCTGAAAGGGATTGGTACAACGTTTTAGGAAGCGGCTGTAGATAAGGGCTTGTTTGAGTGGGTTTGTTTATTTCTAGTCCCATTCCCCTCTCATCCAACAGAACTACGACCAAAGAATTCCTTACTGTGACGTAGGACAATATTAATGTGCTTCTTTATTTAAAACAATGGTCTTCTATGAGAAGGAGGCTACTTGTTCTGAAGAATCAACTGACTTCTTTGAGGATATTTCTTTGGTTCTTGGAGTGTTTTAAATATACCTAAGGTCTAAAAGATCTCTGCATATGTAGTTCTAAGGAGGGCGTGGATTTGGAACAAATAACCAAACTGCAGAATGGTCAAGATGTTAGTAAGGACAAAAGTGCTAACGATGGTATCAATGATCGTTGTTGTTGTTTGCCCAAGGGTCAGTCCTGATCGACCAGTCACATGATCAAAGTTATTTCTATTGTAACCATCCAGTCTTTTTTAAAATCTGAGCAGGTGCAGGTGTGGCTGAATGGTAAGATGTCTGCTCCTTGACCACAAGATTCCAGGTTCAGACCCACTGCGTGGCACCTTGGACACGTGTCTTTTTCTATAGTCTCGAGCCGATGAAAGCCTTGGATATCGAACACGGAAACTCAAAGCCCGGCGTATGTACATATGTGTATGTATATATATATATATATATATATATATATATATATATATATATATATATATATTATATATATATATATATATATATATTATATATATATATATGCATACATGTGTGTGTGTGTTTGTGTGTGTGCGTGCGTGTGTGTGTGTGTGTGTGTGTGTGTCTTTATGTCGCTCGACAAAAATTCTCCAAACCGATGCCCCAGTATGGCTACAATCTGATAATTGGAACACGTGCAGAATAAAGGAAAATATATACGTTGTCCTTGTTTTCAAGAAAAAAATCTTTCGTGCATGATGTTAGTGGGACCTGGCTGTTATTTTTAGCTATTCCAGTGACGAAATAGGGGCTTCTCGTTGCTGTTGATACTGCTGCACCAACTGAGCAGTCCTGACTGAAGACATTCCAGCCTTGACATTCCCCTTCTATCTTGGACATTGTAAATCAAGGACCACATAGCACAACGTGGCTCTCAGCATTAAAGACGCTCGGTGTTTTATCCAAGAGCATTTGGTTGTTATTTCTAGAAGGTCAAGCGTCTATATGAAGGCTCCAAATGTGGCTCGTTGTTGACTGATGTTCATCATGGCGTCAGCAGAGATAGTTGTTGATGGAATCTTTTTTTTTATTGTGGCCGCTTTCCATGCTGTTGTCGTTGATATTGGTGGTGGTGGTGATGATGATGATGATGATGGCGACGACGACGGTGATGACGATGTAGTAGATGATGATGGTGATGATGTATCTGTTGCAAGGTTTATGAAATAAAAATAATTGAATATGTATAGCAATATGAATATACATACATGCCTTTATTCTTATATATATATATATAATATATTGTGCATATATGTGTATATTTTGTATGCACATGTGTTTGTGTACATGTGTGTGTGCGTGCGTGCGTGCGCGTGTGTGTTTGTACATGTATATATGTATGTATGAATCTATGTATGTACGCATGTATTTATATATACACACACACACACACACACACACACACACACCACACACACACACGCACACACACATACACATATATCCAACTGTCTTTCCACTTTCACGCATACAAACCTACCTCGAGTAATGCAGTGTAGCTCTTTGCTCGCCTGCTAACTTGGCATAATTCCAAGATTCTCATGCTGCAAGTATATCTTAATTTATTCGCCAATGATGAAGTAGACTAGCTCTAATACACAGTCGAACAATGGTCGAATGGTTACGGCAATATTTTACACGCAATGCCAAATTTCACAGGTTCAAATCTTACCACGAGTATCGTGCATGCTGCTATGTTGGGGACCAGACAATCCTTCCTCTACAGTACGCTCCAAAACATTCTCTGTGTCAACTGAGGGGTAGAGATAATATAATCGGTAGAGTGTCTGGTACATTAATTTATATATTTCGGATTTTTTATATTGTCTCGAGACGTTTTGAGTTCAAATCCAACTCGTGCCAACGTTGACCTTTCCAATTCCATGTGCCATAAAACCGTAATGGTAGACACAATATGATCTTTAAAAAAGGTAAACTAGCATGCTAGAAATACCAGGTAAATCGTGATGTGGATTTCGACTGAGAAAATTCACAGTTCTTTAAAATGGAACCACATTTCAATGTCTTATGCATGAAAGCTCAACGTGTGTGTGTGTGTGTGTGTGTGTGTGTGTGTGTGTGTGTGTGTGTGTGTGTGTGTACTGTGTGTGTATTTAAAAGCAGCAGAAATATCACAAAAACTGTTACTCTGAGTAACAGTTTTTGTGATATTTCTGCTGCTTTTTAATAAAGCATATTACTCTACCTCTGGTATTTGAGTACAATTATTTCCCACCTTGTTTCACATTTATGTGCTTAATCCGGTATATATATATCTATCTATATATATATATACATATATATATATTATATATATATATAATATATATATATATATATATATATTTCTCTTTTATCTTTGTTTCAGAATTTTTGAACTGCTGCCATGCTGGGACACCACCTTGAAGGGTTTGAATAGCCCAAAATCGACGCCATGATTTATGTTTCTTAAAATGTCTTAGACTTATTCTATCGTTTACTGAATGCCTGTGACGGTGACTTAAACAAACAGTCGCTGTTTGTCAATCGGTGGTAGGGCGAGAAGCACAAACTCAAACACACACACACACACACATAGAGATACCTAGACATATATGTATATATGTGTGTGTATATCAGGCACGTGTGTATATTAGGCAGTTGGTGACGTTTATGTTGTAAAAAGCAAAAACAAAAAGTGAGACACAGGCACGCAGATTTACTTCTGCCTTTATAGTACGTAAAGAAAACGTTGTTGTAGGAATGTACGCAGCATGTGTACTACAGCAGTTCTATGCGTTGTTTTAATACTGAAATTTAAAAGCAGGGGCGAATTATGCCTACCTAATCTACAAAAATTAAAATATTTAGCGTTTTATGCATAGTAATCAGAGCAACCTGCATAATTTTATTGAATTAGGTGTATATTTTGCTATAAAAGGAAAATGTTACTATCGATCTATTTTATTCAGGGTAGGCACGCACTGCCTACCTTGCCAACCCAGGTGGCACGGCCCTGATGTGTATGTGTATATATATATATATATGTCACCGTGATCATCATTGACCGATCAGGCTATTAGATGTTGTTATACATCGCTGTTCACAATGCACTTCGCATCGTTTTAGCCTTCAAATGACGCAACCCCGCTGGCTAAACGAACAGGTCAATATATATATATATATATATAAAGGTACGCTACTTCTTTGGAGTCAAACTTTCTAATTTCCATACTCATCTATAGAGGGAACGTCTGTGATACCTCTTAACTTACATCTTCAAATAACCGTCGAAGCCATTACTTATGATTAAATATCCGACATGACTCACATCTCTTTCTCACTCGGATAAAAATATGAATCTCCTAGATCCTCCAATTTTTCTGTTATATTCCTTCTCAAGTCCATTGTATTTTTTGTTTATACTTCCTGAACTGAAGAGTACGTTGATATCTAATTAATTTAATTTAATTCAATCATGAATTTACATTATTATTATTATTGTTATATCTCTCTACGTAACGATCGACTGCAAGAATTAAACTTCTTATAAATTTTAACAACTTTTCTCCTCCATTTTTAACTAAATTGTTTTATGAGACTTCATTCCATAAATTCACCATACATTATATATATGTGTATATATATATATGTTTTTGTGTGTGCATATATATGTGCATGTATATATGTGTGTGTGTGTATATATATATATATATATATATATATATATATACATATACATACAGTCGCGCGCGCGTGACGGGTCTCCACGCAGTTTCCCTCCTCCATGTCCTATCACAACTCATTGGTCAGTTTTGGGCTACAGTAGAAGACCGGGGCCCGAGGCACCTCGCAGACTGAACACAAAACAACATGAATGCAAGCGAACTCCTGCATTGGTGAGTAACTGCATATTTGTATACACACACACACACACATACACACACACATACATACATACATACACACACATGTATATATATATCTTTTCTCATTTTTACCAGAGTAATTTGTCTGGAATTGAAAAACATAAGAAGTAAATACGTCCACCGTGGACGCCGGATCAGGGGTTTCGTCCAACTCTGTCGAGACCTTTGTCCTGACTTTCTACGTACAAATATGCCTCAGAAGACACGCAATCATCTTTAAAAGGCAACACATAGAAGATAATGTCGTTTTAGATGTCCCTAGTATGATGTGACTGCAACGAACGTGATAGAACAATGGCCATGTTTGTGATCTATTGCCACTGACCCGGGTATAAGTAACAGCAACAGAGAAACAAGAGAGATCGAGATAATTGGTTGGTATTGTGCCGGCAAAAATTTTGTAAGGAAATCGATGAATTCGCTTAAGTTCACAGGATTGTTGATTGTCTGCAGTATTTCAAATTACGTATTTCACTTGCGACACAATTCTAGTTGATTGTAATCATATATTTCATTTGCGATTCAATTCCTGTTTATTGTAACAACATATTTTAGTTGTGACGCAGTCCCAGGAGATTTTAAACAAATATTTGACTCGTGGCACAATTTCAGATTACTGGAATTACAAATTTCCTTTGCGACATCATTCCAATTCTTTTATATCCAAATAATGCAGTTATGGGGATTCTCTTACATATTTTAGATGTAACACGACCCAACTGTGTTCACACATTTTTCAGTGGAGATACAATACCTAATTGTCGGCTTCTAATGTTGGTACAAGGCCAGCAATTTCGGGGAAGCTGTAAGCCAATTACATCAACCCCAGTACTCAACTGGTACTTACGTTATCGACCATAAAAGACTGACAGGCAAACTCAACCTTGGCGGAATTTGAACTCTGAATGTGAGGATGAACGAAATGCCGTTAAACACTCTGCAACCATGCTGCCTTCCAATACGAAATTATTATAACGCCTCATGTGTGTGTGTGTGTGTGTGTGTGTGTGTGTATTTAGCTTTTGGATTTGGTTCGCAAGATTCTTTATGTGAGTTCGTGTGTTGAAACATATTCTGTTGTGTGAACAACTATTGAAAAGGTTGCAAGACAACGAAAATTTTAGAAAAATAAATAAGTAAATGAGTGGAAACTTTACCGGTGAGTGTGTTAAATTATAAGACACTAAAAGAGAATGAATCTCCCCAGACACAACAATATATATATATATATATATATATATATATATATATGTATGTATGTATGTATGTATGTATGTATATATGTATATAGATAGATAGATAGATAGATCGATAGATAGATAGATAGATAGATAGATAGAGAGAGAGACAGACAGACAGACAGACAGACAGACAGACAGACAGATATAGGTATATATATATATCAAACGTGACACAACTTCCCCACATCTTGCCCCACACACACAATAGCACCTTCATGAAGCGCCATACATCAACTGCGATACACTTCTTCCACCACAGCCTCCCGCCACCGCCACCGCCACTTCCAAATATTTCATTTATGACAGACATCTTTTAAACTCCATCCTAAAGTCTTCTTCCTTCATTTTACCATTCTTTACGTATTATCTTTATTCTATCTTTGTTATTCTACTTAAACTCTTTCACAACTATTTATATTTACATACATTTCTTACATCAAAAACACACGTGATTTCAACTTTAGATCTCTCGCACTCAAACACTCACCCCTTCACTCCCTCTCTCGTTCCCTCACTCTCTCTCTCTCTCTCTCTTTCCCTTTCCTCCTCTCTTTTTGCTTGTCCCTCTCTCTCCCTCTCTGCCTACTTCCTGTCTATTTCTATCTTGTTTCCTTTCTCTTTCTATTTTCTATTTTTTCCGCACTCTTTGTAACTCTCAACTCCTTGTTGCATAATTGTTAGCTTACAGCTATAACTCTATGTACACACGTATGTGTGTATGTGTGTATGTATGGACGATATATACATATGAGTGTGTACGTGTGTGTTTGTATGTATATGTGTATTACATACACATATATATATATGAGTATATATATATGCATATATATGTATATATTCATGTATATAGATATTCGTGTATACACACACAACATAGACGCGAATACACAAACATTCACACATTGACGGGTAATCATTGTATATATATATATACATATAATGACAATTCGAAGTTTATAATGTAAACTGTATAAAACCATATAATATTAATTCAAGCACTCAATAAACACATAGGAGTAGGTTCTGGTGTTCAGAAGAGGAAAGTGGTGATTGTGATTTCGAAGTGTGTCTGGTCGGAATCTTCGTTAGACTGCCAACAGTTGAGGTAAAGTTGCCATTTATTACTGATGGGGAAATGTGGAATAGTGGAGATTATTGACAGTTTTATAGTTTATGGCTGTATATTAAAATGGGGAATTTGATGAAGGGAGAGGCGGAAGATGAAGGCGAAGTAGTCGGGGAAGAAGTGATAGATCACAAAAACCAAATAAATAATTATAACAAGGTTTTCTTTATTAACTACGAAGGGGTTTACAGGGCAACATTCTTCTGGGTTACATTAAACTCGTGTAAACAAGGGAAATAACAAAAACAAAAACAGAGAAAAACTAATAGTCCTTAAGTGAAAAGATTTCCGAAGGCTACTCGTGAAAACTGCACAAAAACTAATATCCCGTTGGCCACAAAGCCAAGTGTTCTCTCCCAGTTTTCTTTCTCTAATAATTCTCCGAGCAGCTTCATTTGGTCGAACCATTCTTGCCACTTTTGTTCATCTTTCAATAAATTTACTTCAGAGACTGCATTTCTCTTCCCACATCCATTTTCCTTTTCAAGTGAAACTTGAAGGAGTTGAGGAAGTCTCGGTGGTCAAAGAATAAGGTATCCGTCTTCAGCCCTTTCAATCCAGCTCACCACAGACCTTCTTTCACACTGGCCAACAGATAGATACAAACTGTCCTGTAATTCCCGACTAAAGTAAAACCGTAGAACAATGATTACAATGGACGCAGCTGATAACTGGATCCGTCTTGCATATGACAGTTGCTGTTCACGCTCTGCGTGAAACCTGTCCACCTGGCTCGTGCTTGTAGAATTTCGAGCTTGCAATGACGTTGCCAGTAGCACTGTCAGAACAATGCTCTCCGAAAATTTTTTCTGGGTTGAAAGTTCTCCGGAAGAGACCAGTTAGTTGATTTTCATCGACAGCCAGAGATTCCCAAGAAAATTGTCACTTTTACCAGCCATTAATCCTCCATTGAATACCAAAGTGGAAGTTCCACTTTTCGCGTTGCTCGACTCGCAGAAGATTTTGACGTCATTCAGGTGTCAAGCATCCTGTGTTGCCCTCTGTTTAAGCCAGGACACCTGCTCTATAGAAGAGATGGAATCATTGGGGGTGTTGCAGCCCAAGTGCATGCTTGGTCATCATCAGCTTGGACATGTCCAATTCGCCAAACACCAACCGTTGACAACAAATGGGGTGAAACATCCATCACTGCAGACAGGTCAGATGGGGTAAAGCATGACTATCAGACGATAATTGCTTATGGAAGCCATAGGGATATTTGTCACTTCTGTCCAACCATTCAGAGATAGCTTCCACTTGGCCCATATCTGAATAAGATTGACCGCTCTGCTTTCCCCAGTAATTCTCTACCTGGAGATGTGGAAACAAACCAGACCCCAAGCAAATTAATTGGACCGTTCGCTTCGATCTGCCTCTCCATGTGCCCAGATGCAGGCCAATCAAATTTTCATTGTGGTTTTGACACCTGTCACCGCCTCGTAGTCCTTAAAGCGGTGCAGATCATTTGGATGGGTTTGTTCCACGACACTATTAGAGTGACATTTGCCTCATATGACAAGAAAGATCTTCCAAAGACCAGATCGTGTTCGTTTCATAAACATGAAGAACAGAAGAGAAAGAAGGAGGAAATTATTGGTTTCGAATTTTGGCACCAGTCCAGCAATACTTTTTTGGGGGGTGGTTATGTCGCTTACATCAACCCTAGTACTCAACTAGTACTTTTTTTATCGACCCCGAGTGGATGAACGGCAAAGCTAACCCCGGCAAAATTTGAATTTAGAACATAAAGGCGGACGAAACGCCACCAAGCCTTTCGTCCGGCGTGCTAACGGTTCTGCTACCTTGCCACCCTATAGGAGGACATTAGGAGATGGGAATGCGGAGGCACATGATTACGTGGTTATGGTGTTGCACTAAAGATCCTAAGATTGTAGTTTCGATTCCTGGACTGGACGATGCGATCTGTTTCTTGCGCAAAACACTTCAATTCACGTTTCTCCATGCAAATGAATAACCCAGTGACGGACCAGGGTCCCGTTCAGGGAGGATCTATTTACGCCAGAGGAACCCGGAAACCGGAATCATGCGGACTAACCAAATGAAGGGTTTAAAAGAGGGATGGGCGTAGGAGGGGGAAATGGGAGGAAGAGAAGTGGGGGGGCAAAGGGGAGAGGTGAACTTATTTTTCTATACAAATCTACCAGTACTAATACTAACAAAGTCTCAAATACTTATCTGTGCGTGTATTTGTGAATGCCTGTGTGTGTGAATGTGTGTGTGTTTGTGAATGTGAGTGTGTCTGTGAATGTCCGTGTGCGTGCGTGTGAATGTGTGTGTGTGAGAGTGTGTTTGTGAATGTATGCGTCTGAATGTGCGTGTGTGAGTGTCTGTGTGTGAGAGAGAGAGTATGTGTGTGTGTGTGTGTGTGTGTGTGTGTCTGTGTGTGTGTGTGCATGGGTATGTGTGTATGTGTGTGTGCTATTTTTGAAATAAACACATATACGACCAGAGGCGCACGCACTCACCTATATATGTATTTCAACAATAGCGCACACACACACACACACACACAAACACAAAGCATACACGCACACGCACTCACACATACACACATCCATACTCACGCGCACAGATGTAAATTTGAGAGCGATTGGCCCTTTGCTGGTGCGTCTGTGATTATACGAGTGAGTGAATGTTTATACACATGTGTGTGAAATGTGTATAAGAAAGTGTATGAATGTATGTGTCTATGTCCACCTATGTATGTGTGTTTGCGTGTGTGCGTGCCAATCCGAATGCGGATGTTAGCATCAAGAACCGGATGTAAAATTCCTCAGCTCTGCATTTATTGGAACAAGAATTTAAAGAGAAATCATCAGCAAAGTCGTCCTAAGAATTCCTGGCTCACCATAAACCGATTCCAAGATTCAATGATTGATTGATAGGGTTTTTTTTTATTAACCCATTAATTAGTCATTGGATTGCGGGAGGGGAGGGTCACCGAGTCTGAATGTTCTCACGTGCTCATTTACATACATACGTACATAAATACATACGTATATATGTGTGTGTGTGTGTGCGTGTTATATAAACATAATACACACACACACATATACATACATATATGTAAAGGGAGAAACAGAGACAGAGGCAGAAAGAGGTTCGAGTTTATAAAGACCAGCCTCTTTTTAATTATTGTTATTATTGTTGTTGTTGTTATTGTTGTTGTTGTTGTTGTTAATATTATCATTATTATTGTCATTATCATCATCATCATCATTATTATTATTATTATTATTATCATTATTATTATTATTATTATTATTGAGTGAGAGAGCAGTGCATGCCATCAAACTGGGGTAAAATATACGAAGCCCAGTATACCCATCATGACTACCCGTCTCATAAGGTACACCCGGCACATGCATCACAACCATATGTGTGCGACATGGTGACCTCATATCAAGATAAACAGCGCATGACCTTGTAGGTGGGGCCCAGTTAGAATTTTCTTCTGGTCGAGTAACCCATCCTGCTCAAAAGGTCCCTGAATAAGGGCTGTTTAAGGATGTTAAACGAAACACCCATGTTTCCAGAGGTGAATTATTCAAACCCCCAAATAATCCCTCTCAACATATGTGCATCTCTGATCACGAGCAGGAGTAGTGGGGGAGCATCATAGCTCCCCCACTACTTCTGCTCGTGATCAGAGATGCACATATCGTCAGTCACTAAGGGACATGCTCAACTGGTTAAGGTCAAGCAACTGACAAGCAAATCTGTGGTACTGAGCAGAATATTTGTTGTGGCCCATCTTATTATTATTATTATTATTATTATTATTATTATTATTATTATTATTATTATTATTATTATTATTATTCACATCAAGAAGCTTATAAAGCAAATATGAAAATTATATACAATAAAGTCTTTCTGAATTCAATTCTTAATGCTTATTTCTGAAGGTAGAGTATTTTCCCGAATATAGATTTTGCAAATAGAGAGATAGAATTTCAGTTTTCGTCAATTCTTCAATTCTCAGATCGTCTCGTAGCTTCCAGCAGAAGCTATAACGTGATAAACATCTATCAAATGTTATAAAATGAATTGCGATGCGGAAAGTGAAGATTACCAAAGGGCTCAACAAAAGAATCGACACAGCTAATATAATAAAATTTAACACCGAAGATGGAATGGCAAATCAAATAATGAAGTTACGCACACACGCACGCAGACACACACACACACACACGCACACACATACATACATAAACACACACACATTTGTATATATATATATATATATTATATATATATATATGTGTGTGTGTGTGTGTGTGTGTGTGTGTGTGTGGTGTGTGTGTGTGTGTATGTATATGGAGAGAGAGACAGAGAGAAAGCGAGACATGAACGTCATTATGTATATATGTATATATATGTGTGCGTATTTGTATGTATATGTGTCCATGTGTGTATATATGCATGTGTGTGTGTGTATGCATGCGCGCGTGTGTGTGTGTGTGTAAATATACTAGAATTTTACCAGCCATTTGAGATTTAGCTGAAAGTTTCAGAAAATATGTCACACATACAAAGTTATGATTGAACTTGATAAAAGTTGTTGGTCAAGTGAGATCCGATGGTGGGAGCCTGCGCCGTTGCAGTGTGTTGCATCATTTACCATACGTCGCTATATTACCGGGTCTTCCCGTGTGATCCGTGGGGCACACTCCTTGTCAGTCTCTATCTCCTCATGTGGCCGACCAACACGAACCGTTAATCCAGTCGGGTACTCAGTAAAAACAACACAGTAAACTTATGCAAAATAATGAAATGGATACAAATTTCCAAATGATAAATATATATTTTATTTTTGCTTATTTTAAGTCATTATGTTACGACCATGCTGGAGTACCGTCTTGTTGATTTTAGATGAATGAACCGATCCCAGATCTCTTTCATTCTACACGGCTGTCAAGCGATGGGGGGAGACAAGCCCAGACACAAAGACACACACACACACATGTGTGTGTGTGTCTGTGTGCTATGTTTGTATGTGTGTGTCTATGCGCGTGTGTGTGTGCATGTGTGTGTGTGTGTGCATGTGTGTGTGTGTGCATGTGTGTGTGTGTGTGTGACTATTCATATATGCAAACGACGGTCTTTCGGTTTCCGTCTACCAATTCTACTCACAAGGCTTTGGTCTGACCGAGAGTAAGTAGAAGACACTTGCTTAAGGTGCCACACTATGAGATTGAACCTGGAACCATGTGATTGCGAAGTAAGCTTCTAACCACATAACCACGTCTGATCCTTACAATTGAAGAGAAATTATCAAAACAATGTTGTAGGTCTTCATATATACACACACACACACACCACAAGTTTATGAATATATAGGCAAACAAATAAAAAACAATTACCGTAACACTGTAAGAAGTTTGCCGTAAAATATGTAATAAGAATATGAAGCTTCGCGACTAGGTGCACATATATGTAAGTACGAACCATAAAGCGTTCGTACTTTAAAACATTAATGCAGGTATGTCTATGTATTTATATATATATATACGTGTGTAGAGAATTCGAATCGAATTTAACCAAAATTGTTCTCCTTGACATTCGTTTGTTTCCCGAAAATCTAACCTTATATTATTGTGATCTTACGTGATCTGATCGTGTTTGAATCCAAGACGGAGGCGAACACCGCTATTCCATGTGGCAAGCTTAATATTTGTGAAGAAGTTTCTCTTTTAACATGAAACCAATGGTAGCCTTAACCTGTAAATAACCACCTCTGTCCGGCCATCGCCGTGATTGACCGCTAGCTACTAAAGCTTTCTTTTTTTTATTCGTGTTCCTTTCTGTTGAAGAGCGTAGGTTCGAAACGTAAAAGATTTTCTCACCCTCCCTAGCGTTAAACTAATACAGCTGTCTGCTGTTTACACACCTGTCTTCGTCTTTTGCTTTTGTAAATTCCATCTATATATCTATATATCTATCTATATATATATATATACATATATATATATACGTATATATATATATGTATATATATATATATATGTATATATATATATATATACTTACATATTTATATATATATATATACTTACATATTTATGTATATATATATATACACACATACATATTTATATATATATATATATAGACACATACACACACACAAACACACACACACATGCACACACACACACGCACACACAAAGAAAGGAGAGATGTATCATTGTAATTAGAGAACAAGAGGAAGTTATTGGTGATGTGAGAGTTCCGAGTGAGGTTCGTTCTGTTTAATTATATTCATTGCGGCAGAGAGTCCAGTCCTGGTGTTATTCCTTGAGATTTGTGGCAAACACGAGGTGGGGGAAGGGTAGGGGCGGACAAAGATGGAGGAGATATATAGACCAGAGAAACAGAGATTCAGAGACAGAGATGGGAAGTAAAGATAGAGGGTGGGACGGAAGTCAGTGGGACCAGCGTAAATAGGGATAAATTACAAACCTTAAATCTTTATCTGAACGCCAATCAATAATGACCTGAAACAATTGCACGCAGCACAAACCAGCAGTCACTATATTATGTACGTGTGTGCGTATGGTGTGTACGTGTGTGCGTATGGTGTGTACGTGTGTGCGTATGGTGTGTACGTGTGTGCGTGCGTGTGTGTGTGTGTGTGCGTGTGTGTGTCTGTGTGTGTGTTTGTGCGTGTGTGTGTGGGCATATATATATGTGTATATATATATATATGTATATATATATATATATGTGTGTGTGTGTATATATATATTTATGTATATATATATATATAATATATATATATATATTATATATATATATGTATATATATATGTATATGTATATTATATATGTATATATATATATATATACATATATATATATACATATATATATGTATATATATATGTATATATTATATGTATATATATATATATGTATATATATATATATATATATGTATATATATACGTATATATATACGTGTATATATGTATATATGTACATATATATAAGTATATATATGTGTGTGTATATATATATATATATATATATATATATATACACACATGACCATGCATATATACATGCCCACACATAAAGAGACATACTTACATGTGTGTGTGTGTGTGTGTGTGTGTGTGTGTGTGTGTATACAAACGCATGGATGTATACATCTGTTGTATATATTATATATAGCTGGGCATTATAGATTAAATTACTTGATTTGAAGCCACGGTGCGGGGAGGTTAATTCATTTTCTGTATTTTTTTTTACTGCTTTGCTGTTTACATGCAGGTTTTCGTCCACACACGCTAATATATCGCCCTGTCAGCCTCGCTCTCTCTCTCTCTTTCTCCTTCTTGCCTTTATTAGACATATCTATATGTATGTGTGTACACGCGCGTGTGTGCGCGCGTGTGTGTGTGTGTGTGTAGATCAGTGGTTAGATAAATAGATACGTTTACAGTTATATGTACAGCTATATATGAAAAGGCCTGTACATGCATATATATATATATATACATATATATATATATATACATACAAATACAATTGTATACATCTGCATAAATATATGCATAAATATAATTATATGTTTGTGAGTATACATAAATATTTGTATGTAAAGATACTTATATACACATGTATTTATATATTAAATGTTTATGTGTATATATTATATATATATATATATATATAGATATATATATATACATGTATATTGCATACATGTATATATATACCTGTATATATATACATGATATAATATATATACACACATGTATATATATACATGTATATATATATATATATACACATGTATATATATATATATATACATGTATATATACATATACATATATATATATACATATTTATATGCATGTATAAATATACATATTCATACATACATATATACATATATATATGTGTGTATATATATATTACCTATACACGCACATATACATATATATATACATATATATAATATATTATATATACGTATATATATACATATATATATGTACATATATACATATATACACAATATACATACACACACACACACACCCAAATATATATATATATATATATATATTCATATATATATATATATAATTATATATATATATGTATATATGTATGTACACACCTACATACAAATGCACATACTATCAAAAGTGAGAGGCAGAGATAGATAAGAATATGTAAAAGATGTAATCAGCTCTCTGTCTGTCTCCCAATTCATGTGTGTGTGTGTGTGTTGTTATTTGTATCAATATCAGCCTCTGTGTGTGTGTGTGGTGTGTGATGTGGAGGCAAAAGCAATATTATTTCTCCGATATTCTTTGTGGTCGCCATTAACAAACGTTAAAATTCCAAGATAACACAACCACGTGATCGTTATTTCCATAATAAACACACATCTGTTGTTGTGTTGTTTGGTTGATAACGTGTGTGTGTGTGTGTACGTGTGGGTGTACGTGTGTATGTGCGAGCGTGTGTGTGTGCGTGTGTGCATATGTGTGTGTGCGTGTATGCGTGTGTTTGTGTGTGGGTACGTGTGTGCTTGTATGTGTGTGTACGTGTGTGTATGTGTGTGTATGTGTGTGTGCTCATGCATGCATTCGCGTGTGTGTGCTCATGCATGCATTCGCGTGTGCGTGCGTGTGTACGTGCATGTGTGTGTGTGCGTACATGCGCGTGTCTACATTCGTACGTGCGTGCGTGTGAATCTGCTGTGTTCTTTATTGTTGTTGTTGCTGTTGTCTGAGCAGATCTAAATCATTGACGGACTTACAGTTATGACCATCCCATCTGCTGCTGCAAGTGTCACAATGTATCTTAGGTTACACGATACAATGTTTCGACATTTTTCTCTTCGTAGTACAATTTAGATATGATTTTTCCTACTAACTCCTTCTAGCTGACGCTTCCGGTTGAGTACTGGAGTCGATGTATTCAACTCATCCCCTCCTCGAAATCGTTGGCCTTTATCCTCGCCATCATCATCACCATCATCATCATCATCATCATCATCATCATCGCCATCATCATCATCATCATCATCATCATCATCATCATCATCATCGCCATCATCATCATCATCATCATCACCATCATCATCATCATCATCATCATCATCGTCATCATCATCATTACGATATGACGGTCGGTTGGCAGCAAAGAACCCCGCATAACTTCGAGAAATCCTTGATCTGGTATTGTTACCAAAGGATCCGCTTACTAAGTCGATTATGAAGATCGCCGCACCAGATTCCTTAAACAGAGCCAGGCAGGCAGTTTTACTGTCTTAAGTGGCAAAAGACGCAATGCTAGGAACGAAGCTGAACTGGATTGAAGAGAAACAGTTTCCCCTTCAAATTCTTCAAATTTCAAATTTCAGTTGGAAAGAAAAGTGAAAAAGAAGACAACGAAAGGCTCCTGCCGTGGATTTGTGAAAGGCGGAGATGACTGCAGTTAGAGTGGTTCCGGTTGATGGAACTTTTCTTAATATAAACCGTTGAATTGAGGAACAATATTCGCGAAGAGACATCCACCCATGGCGATCGGGTTGATCCTGGATTTGTGGGGGTTTCTCGGTGGCTTCAGGTGGTTGTCTTTCTGCACCAGAACAATAGTGTCATCATTTATTTTTATATTACGTGTCCTGTTTTTTTTAATTAACATTCGATTTTTTTCTTATATACGAAATATTTTGGTAGACCCACCCATAATTAATGTAATTTGTTTTTATATTTCTTTCATCCCACGTCTTTGTTTGACATAAAATAAATTATTATTATTATCATCATCATCATTATTATTATTATTATTATTATTATTTTATTATTATTATTATTATTATTATTATTATTATATTATTATTGAGTGAGAGAGCAGTGCATGCCATCAAAGTGACACTGGAGTAAAATATACGAAGCCCAGTATACCCATCATGACTACCCGTCTGATAAGGATACACTAGGCACATGCATCACAACCATATGTGCGCGACATGGTGATCTCATATCAAGATAAACAGCACATGACCTTGCAG
>NC_043007.1:30630465-30650465 GCF_006345805.1 Octopus sinensis
ATAAAAATACATATATGCATTTTGTCCAACATAAAATTTCTGTGCATTTTCCTTTGAGTTTCTATCTGTGCAATAGGGTCATCTGGGACTTTGGACAGCAGGAAATCAAGTTTTTTTCTCGAAAATATCTATCTCTACTCCATGAAAATCTCTCAGATATTTTGGCAAGGCATTCAATTGATGTTGGACCTTGAATCCAAAGCTATCACATACATAGTTCTCAATCTAGACGGGATAGCTGGGACCTTTGGAACAGTGCTGCGACGTTCAGTTCATGGTATTAGTATAACTCTCGACGCCAAAGTTTGATGCCAGCCCCTCCGGGGTCTTCCATATGTGTATCATTGCATACCTCTCTCGTCTTCGCTCCAGGGGGTAGAGTCGTAGCTCTTTCAGTGTCTCCCAGTAGCTCACCTGTTCCATTGATGTAATTTTCCTGATGTAGCAGCGGTGAACTGCGTCAAGTTCTGCTGTTAATTTGGTACTCTGAGGCGACCACGGTTGAGTGCAGTAACCAAGACGGCTGAGGACTATTGTCCTCCGTAGAACAAGCACAGTTTCCTGGTCCCTTGGTCTGAAGAAATAAGTTCTGGGGTCGATTTGCTCGACTAAAGGTGGTGCTCCAGCATGGACGCAGTCAAATGACTGAAACAAATAAAAGAATATACACAATGACACTCCGTCGGTTACGACGCGGGGGTTCCAGTTGATTCGATCAACGGAACAGCCTGCTCGTGAAATTAACGTGTAAGTGGTTGAGCACTCCACAGACACGCGTACCCTTAACGCTGTTCTCGGGGAGTTTCAGCGTGAGAAAGTGTGTGACAAGGCTGGCCCTTTGAAATACAGGTACAACAGAAACAGGAAGAAAGATTGAGAGAAAGTTGTGGTGAAAGAGTACAGCAGGGATCACCACCATCCCCTGCCAGAGCTTCGTGGAGCATTAGGTGTTTTCGCTCAATAAACACTCACTACGGCCGGTCTGGGAATCGAAACCGCGACCCTATGACTGCGAATCCGCTGCCCTAACCACTGGGCCATTGCACTTTCACATATACATATATAATGGTCACTCCCGTCAATTTCGGCGAATGAGTGTTTGAAGGAAAGTATCATAAAAAGAAGAAGAAAACGATTTTAGAAATTGGAAAAAAAAAACAGAAAGAAAATATACAGGAGTGGCTGTGTGGTAAGTAGCTTGCTAACCAACCACATGGTTCCGGGTTCAGTCCCACTGCGTGGCACCTTGGGCAAGTGTCTTCTGCTATAGCCCCGGGCCGACCAATGCCTTGTGAGTGGATTTGGTAGACGGAAACTGAAAGAAGCCTGTCGTATATATGTATATATATATAAGTGTGTGTGTATATGTTTGTGTGTCTGTGTTTGTCCCCCTAGCATTGCTTGACAACCGATGCTGGTGTGTTTACGTCCCCGTCACTTAGCGGTTCGGCAAAAGAGACCGATAGAATAAGTACTGGGCTTACAAAGAATAAGTCCCGGGGTCGATTTGCTCGACTAAAGGCGGTGCTCCAGCATGGCCGCAGTCAAATGACTGAAACAAGTAAAAGAGAGAGTAAAGAGTATATATGGATACACATACATGCATACATAGATGTATGCATTCATACGTACATACATGCATGCATGCATGCATACATACATACATACATATATACACACATACATACATACATACAAACATACATACATACATACATACGTGCATTCACACACACACACACGCATACATACATACATACATACATACATACATATATACATACATACATACATACATACATACATACATACATACATACATACATACATACATACATACATACATGTTCACTTTATAAAGAAATCCGTTTCTGGTTTTGATATTTTTCTCTGGACTTCACCAGAAATTCTGTAACTGAGTCCGAAACATGAAGTCGTTGTGAAAGAGAAGGAATTGCTGTTGAGGAGCGGTGGGGGAGGGGTCTTTGGGTTCGAGTGGGCTATGTGTAATGTGGACGGGTGTGTGGTGTGTGGTGAATAGAGTGTGTGTGTGTTTGGGGGTGGGAGTGGGGGTTCTGTTTGGAACTGTGAAACGCAATGCGTCAGAATAACACAAACATGAACCAAAAATGAACAGATAACATTATCTCAGATGGTGGTGGTGGTGGTGGTGGTGGTGGTGGTGGTGGTGGTGGTTGTGGTGGTGATTGATGTTGGTGGTGTTCGTGGCAGTACTGATGACGATGATGATAATGATAATGATGATGGTACTGGTGTGGTAGTGAAGATATTGGAGTGGTGGCGCTGTAGAAGGTGGTTGTCATGGTAGCGGTGCACAGTGGTGGTGGTGGTGGTCGTCGTCGTCGTCTTGGTTGTGGTAGTGGTGGTGGTGGCGGTGGTGGTGGTGGTGGTGGTGTGGTGGTGGTGGTGGTGGTGGTGGTGGTGGTGGTGGTGTGTAAGCGAGGGTAGTGGTAGTAATGATGGAGGAAGTACTGGAGATGTTGTTGGTGATGGTGGTGGCTGTGGTTGCGAGGGTCATTGGCACCGTTAAGACTTTTGGGGGAACACGTTTCGAATGTCCCTTATTATCCTGTATCTACGTGATCAACGCTGATACGAAGCTAAACAACATCAACAACAACAACAACAGCAATGACCGTGTGTTGCGCAAGCGTACCTGTGTCGTAAGTAGGTTACTTCCCAACCACATGGTTCCGGGTTCAGTCCCATTGCGTGACACCTTAGGCAAGTGTCTTCAACTATAGCTTCGGGTGATCAAAATCTTATGAGTGGATTTGATAGACGGAAACTGAAAGAAGCCTGTCGTATATATGTAGATGTAGATGTCTATGTGTATGTCGACTAGTCCTCACCACCGCTTAACAACCAGTGTTGGTGTGTTATGTCCCTGTAATCTAGCGGTTCGGTGAAAGACACCGATAGAATGAGTAGCTGGCTTCACAAAAGAATGATAAATGATTTTTTTTTCGATGTTATTATTATCATTATTATTATTATTATTATTATCATTATTATTATCATTATTATTATTATTATTATTATTATTATTATTATTATTATTATTATTATTATTATTATTCAGATCACTGCCTGGAATCGAACTCGGAATCACTGCGCCATATGCCCGTGGCATATGGCGTAGTGGTTAACAGAGCGGGCTACTGACCCCAAGATCTCGAGTCCGATTCCAGGCAGTGACATGCATAATAATAATTAGAAGAAGAATAATAATTAGAAGAAGAAGAAGAAGAAGAAGAAGAGAAGAAGAAGAAGAAGAAGAAGAAGAAGAAGAAGAAGAAATGATTTGCTCGACTAGATTTCTACAAATTGGTGCCCAAGCATGGCCGCAGTCTAATGACTGAAACAAGTAAACGATTCCAACAACATTATTGAGGAAAAGAATGTCTTTCCCACTTCGTGGTCATTCGACCTGCCAGAAATAACAGCTAAATGTTTTTGCAATCACACCGGACAGTCTTAAAATCTGTAAGACACACCGCAGCGTAAAGAACTGACGGGAAGACCATCGCCAACACTTGTGTTTATAGGTCAACTCGATCATGGCTGACCTAGGGTTAAAAAGCAACAACATCAACAACAACAACAACAACACCAGCAGCAGCAGCTGTATTAATTTACAAGTGGAAACAACAACAACAACAGCAACAACAACAAAACTCTTTCCTCAAGTCCCAAGATAGAAGAACAATCGAATGTATTGTTCGAAATGAATAAATTCCGATGAAAGATGGCGGAGGTGGTGGTGGTGGTGGTGGTGGTGTGGTGGTTGCGGTAGAGGAGTGGGGGGGATGCGGTAGGGGTGGCGGTGGCGGCGGAATCCTGGGCGTGTAATGGCTATAATGAGGTAGGAGCGGTGGGGTGATATTACTGGCGTTGTCGGTTTTGGTGATGGTGGTGGTGGTGGTGGGTGGTGGTGGTGTCGGTGGTGATGGTGGTGGTGGTGGTGGTGGTGCTGGTGCTGGTAATGGTGCTGGTGCTGGTGGTGCTGGTGGCGGCGGCGGCGCACAACATGCGATGCTTGCCAAATTTCCTACCAAACACCATCTGCTCTGCACAATGGTTATGAATAATGAAAAGTTATTAAGCAGAGAGTAAATGTTGTCTTCTGTTTCTATAGGCGGCCCAGTGGTGATCAGGGGAAAGAGATGTCCTCCCTTCACTAGTGATAACTTCTGATTGAGACACGCTATAAAGAGCAAATTTGTTGGCAGCTACCATTGTAATATGTATTATTATGAAAAATATAATTCAAAAATAAATACAAAGATACACAGAAATAAATAGGATTCTGGTCGATTAAGTCGGTTCACGCCGCTCGTTCGCCATGTCGTTTTTTTATTTATAGTGTGGCATTAACTATTACTTTAAAACAATCGATTTTAATTTTATTGTAATATATCGGAAGCCGTTATGGGAGGCGATGAGCCTGGTGGGGGAGGATTCGATAAGAGTTATTTGTCAGAGATAGAGTACAGGTAACTCCAAGATATTCAATTTAAGTTGGGGGGTGGTGGCTTACGCTGAAAACAACAAATCGAAACAACAGTAAAATAATAATAATAAATAATAATAATAATAATAATAATAATAATAATAATAACAATAATAATAATAACAACAGAAAAAAGATGGTATAGGCACACACCAGAAAAGGTCACAGAAAACGAGAAAGCAACCATACTCTGGGATATGCCGATACACACAGATAGAGAAATTAAGGCCAACAGACCAGATATAGTTGTCAGAGATCATGAAGAAAAAAAATGCTTTCTAATTGATGTATCAATACCGGCAGATGACAACGTGTCTCTAAAAGAAATGGAGAAACTCTCAAAATACAAAGACCTGGAAATAGAGGTAACTAGAATGTGGAATCTGAAAACAGAAACAATTCCTATCATAGTAGGTGCATTAGGCATGATAAAAAAATATTCAGACAAATACATAACAAAAACACCAGGACTTACAAATACATATAACATACAGAAAATTGCACTACTAGGCACTGCACACATCATACGCAGAACACTTTCCATACAATAACCATCAGAGCATCACAACAAATCACAGCACATACCCAAGGCACGCAGAGCTGCGCTCGGTAGTGAAGTGAAAGAACGCTATAAAAATAAAACTACTGAATAATAATAATAATAATTTAATAATAATAATAATAATAATATTTTAATAATAATAATAATAATAATAATAATAATAATAATAATAATATAATAATAATAGTATAGGTGGGATTGGCTGATAAAAGGACCTCCAAAAAAAGAGGCTGAGAGCACTATACTGGCAGTCCGGGACCTAGCTTTGGCCACGAACTGGTGGGTCAACCATTCGAATGAGCAAGAGTCTCCGCTGTGCCGCACCTGCAATAGAGTGGATAGAACCGTTGCCCTTTTCACGAACGAATCTCTTAGACTTGCCCAAAACCACTACAATTTGTGGCGACACGATCAGATAGTGAACGTGCTACATAGGAAACTGTGCGAAAAGTGAGGGGCTAGAGAGAGACAAGACATGGTCTGAGCACAAACTGCAGAGAATAGAAGAGTTAGAGACTAGTAAATCCTCTGGGATTTCCCAATCCAAACAGATCAGGTGCAACAGCATAACAGACCAGACCTAGTGCTGGTGGACAAGATGCACCACATGTGCTATATAGCTGATGTTGCATGTCCCTTTGACCCATGAATAGTCAAGAAGGAAGGCGGAAAGGTAGATAAAGACAACCATCTTAAGTACGAAATAGCCCGGGGCTATGCAAAATGAAGAAGGTGAAGATAGTGCCAAATATTGTAGGGTGCTTGGCAACAGTATCAGAAGGCATCGAGAGGAATATAAAGGAAATTGTAATAGAGTACCCAGAAGAATTGTTACAAAAGATTTGCCTCCTTGACATGTCCAGAATAATCAGGAAAGTGTAAGATAGCTGAAAAGAACGGATAGCATTGTACCGTAGGCTGCAGGTAGTAAGCTCGCTACGCATGTAAGACACCAGGATCTCTAACCAAACCTGTGACAAAAAGAAATAATAATAATAATAATAATAATAATAATAATAATAATAATAATAATAATAATAATATTAATAATGATAATAATAATAATAATTTAATAATGATAATAATAATAATAATAATAATAATAATAATAATAATAATAATAATATAATAATAATTTAATAATAATAATTTAATAATAATAATAATAATAATAATAATTTAATAATAATAATAATTTAATAATAATAATAATGACAATAATAATAATTTAATAATAATAATAATAATAATAATAATAATAATAATAATAATAATAATAATAATAAGGATACGTTCTTCTAAAGGCAAAAAGCTTGAAATCTTTTGGCGGGAAGAGACTAGTCGATTACATCGACTTCAGTGTTTCACTGGTACTTAATTTATCGACCTCGGAAGGATGAAAGGATGAATCAACCTCGGCGGAATTTGAAATCAGAACGTAGCGACGGACGAAATGCCACCAGGCATTTTGCCCGGCGTACTAACAATTCTGCCAGCTCGCCAATAATAATATTAATCATAATAATAATAATAATAATAATAATAATAATAATAATAATAATAATGATAATAATAATAATAATAATAATATAATAATAATAATAATGACGATGATGACTGTGATGATGATGATGATGATGATGATGATGATGATGATGATGATGATGCACTCGAAAGCATTATTGAAAATGATAATGCAAAGATCCTGTGGGAATTTATGATTGAGTGTGACGATGAGATAAAGATGAGGAAACCAAACAGAGTGATAATTGAGGAAAGAGAGTAAACAGCGCAAGATCATCGATATAGCATGTCCAGTTGAGAGCAAAGTATGCGATAAAAAAGAAAAGTCGGGAGATATAACGGGTTAGCTTAGGAAGTTAAACAGTTGCAGTCGTTTGAAAAAAGGTGGTAGTAATTCGAATCATTGTGCGAGCCTTAGGAGCAGTAAGCAAAGGTGTTGAGAAGCATGTTAAACAAATAGGGGTTGCAATCCGGGTGGAGCACCTGCAGAAAACAGCATTGCATAGAACAGCTCGAATATTCTAGAGGGTGTTTGAAAAATAAGGGGTCTTATTTCAGTTTGCAGGTGTAAAGGAAAGTAGGTACAAAAACACGATAAAGCCAAACCCTAGCACACCTAGAAAAGAGAAATCAACAAAAAAAAGGAGGACAAAAATAAAGCAAATAAATATTTATTGGTTTTTAATTTTGGCACAAGGCCAGCAATTATCAAGGGAGGAGGTAAGTCGATTTCATCGACCCCAGTGTTTAACTGGTACTTATTTCATCGACTAAATCGCTGACAACAAACATCAACCTCTCTACAAGCACCTTCGCCAAACTCTAATATTCGGTTATTATCAGAATTTGGAGCCAGCAGTTGTCTATTTTTTCAACATTTCTTCTGTATTTTTTTGACATAAGCATAACAAAAATATAAAGTATTTAGTATTTTCGTTGAAATCTTCACTGTTTTTCTCTCTTTCCCTCCCTTACTCATTCGCCACCCCACCCTCGCTTCTCCCGCAGTTTCTAGCCCTGCCCGTCCACCTCTCTCTCTTTATTCCGGATCATGGCCAGTTCCAAATAGCGTTGAAAAGCTAATAAAATAATATGAAAAATTTGAATTATGAAAGATAAAACTTCAACACAGTCGTGTATTTAATGAAACATAAAACGAAAGCTGTTCCCCGTATATACAAGCGTGTATGTATGTATTTACGAATGTATGTATGTATGCATGTATGTATGTATGTATGTATGTATGTATGTATGTATGTATGTATGTATGTATGTATGTATGTATGTATGTATATTTATCTATATATCTATGTATCTCTATGTGAATCTATGTTTGTTTATTTGTATGGCGATATGTATACATGTTTGTTTACTAAACAAGCTACCCGTATCGCTATTAAGTTTATTTACATCTATAACTAAGTTGTTATGTATCTAATATTGTATTCACGTGAATTAAAACACACTCTATCACGCTCTTCCATATACATAAATGCAGACACACATACATATGAACACGTACAAACGGTTGAGAAAGACGTCCACATATACAACAGGTGCACATAGATATGCAGATACAAACACACACGTGCAATACACACACACACACACGCACACACACACACACACACACACATCTATATACATATACACATTTTTACACACGGGTACACGTACGTAGTAGCCTTATTTAGAGACATCTGTGTGCAGTTACAGAGATGCGTGATGAGTCACCCTGAAAGAATTTCCACGATATCATTGGCTGTTAAAGATTATAAACCATGATATCAATGATATCACATCTGTAGTTCCGAGATGTACTTTTACAGACACACACCATAAAGACACGCACCATACAGACATACATTCATATACATATAAACACAGATAGATAGATAGATAGATAGATAGATAGATAGATAGATAGATAGATAGATAGATAGATAGATAGATAGATAGATAGATAGATAGATATGCATGCATATACATTAATACAAATAAATCCATTTATCCATGTGTGTTTGCGTGTGTGCGTGTGTGCGTGTGTGTGTGTGTGTGTGTAATAAATCTCTGAGCGACATCGTGAAATATATTTGTCACCTAAATGTGGCTAAACCCTTAAGGGTTGATGCTATTGTTGCTTGTAGCTCCAGGAAGACATCTCCTCCTGCTGGCTATTGACACACTTCCTGTGCCCTATCAGTATTTGGAAAACACAATAGAAGTCTCAAGAAACCTACATATTTTTCGATTCTGGCCCCTTGGTAACGCATAATTCAAAGCATTTGGGTTAAACCCAGTGTTAAGAATTTAAGTTGTTGTGGGTAGAATCTCTTCAGGTGTTTTGTTTTATTAATAACGAAGGTTACATCTTGCTTGTAGCAATTCTAATTCACAACTTGAGTTGTGGTGAAGCAATGATGAAGTCCCGGTTTCGATTCCGCTCCCAGACGTCTTGTCCTTGTCCTTGTCTAATAGCTTTAGTTTCATCCATGCCTTCTGTTAGAGAAATAGGTTTCCCTCGAGTGTAACTGCATAAGATCGCTTTTCAGATGGATTGTGCACCTAACAATTCTCGGATACAGACTCATCACACACTCTGTGGCGCCGATTCTTCCTGAGATTTGCAAAAACTGCAGAGGTGTCCGAGGAATAAACAACCACATAACGTTAATTCAATGAAAACGATCAAACCAAACACCCATAGTCGGAAATTTGGACTCGGCACCCTTTCTTCTTCTTCTTCTTCTTCTTCTTCTTCTTATTATTATTATTATTATTATTATTATTATTATTATTATTATTATTATTATTATTATTATTATTATTAATATTGTTGTTGCTGTTATTGTTGTTATTAATATTATTATTATTAATTTATACACACACATATATATGATTGGTTTTGTGTGTGTGCATTTATATATATATATATATATATATATATAACATGCACAGACACACACACACACACACACACGGACGCACACAGAAAGAGAAAGGAAGGAGGAGGGAAAGCAATTACATCACGATAGAGTCATTTTGCCGATTAACTATTTAACAACGGAGAACCCTTTGTCCTTCCAAGTATAAAACTAATTACTCAAATCCCTTCTCAATCCTTGTTTATTTCTCCCCCACCCCACCCCTTCCTTCCTCCATCACCAGTGAAAGGCTCCACGCGAAATACGGCCACAACAAAACAAACATTAGTCAATAATACACTTACATATAAACTGACCAACCCACAGAATAATGCAGACTCCACTCATAAACTGAAAAAAGCCCAACATGAAATATTAAACAAACATATCACTGTACTACATGAACTAAATGCACCCTGGTTCTGCCTGGTATTTACACAATGGAAAAACATGACTAGCGAAATAGAACACAATAATCGTAATATACATTCATAATTATAGAAAATACCAGCGTTTAGAATTACGTTTTCAACAGAAAAACCACTGCAGTTGCTATATAAACATTCATTAGTTTCGTTAATTATTATACGTGAAAATCATTTCAAAATTAAAAACCTCTTTATTAAATGCAAGCTACGAGGTTCCAGACTAATGAATAACCATACTTCAAATGACTAATTAGTGACTAATTAATGTAATTTACGGATTTGTATGCAAATGTTGAAGCTGTAAAATCCATGACCTGAGCATGTAACAATTGCCAGACTTGTACGTGTTGATTTTCAACCGACAATGCATCTATAACAAGCAGACTTTGCATTACATTATGTTAGGAAAATCGAAAATAAACTAAAGAGAGAAATATAAAACAAAAATGACTTGATCATGTGATCATTCTATGAAGGATTTCCAATAAAAAAAAATAAACATCAACTTAATCATGCAATAAATATGAATAACTAAATAGAATGCAAGAATTAACACACAAATACCGCACTAAATGAACAAACCATGACCAGTTCGGGATTATTGAAATAAACCTGACGTTGATGGTCAAATATTTTCTTTGACCATTTGTAACTACGTCATTAAAACGCCATTCATCAAACCAACGAGGAAATCTCTACTCAGTCGCTACACTTTTATGAAATAAGAGGGAGAGATTTGGCTGAAATCTCCCCTAGACATTATTTTTAAAAAATTATAGGATGGTCGTACCATTGGTCATAACTGTGACTGATCATAACTGACTTGGAGTAAATAAACAGAAACATCTTTGGCAAGGTAAAGGTAGGAACAAAATACACGGCGACATTACTTGAGGTCTTTGAAAATCAGAGTCCAAATACCGCTGGTGTCAATTTTACTTTTCCGCCTCTCTTGATATCCATTGTACATACACACATACATACATGCATACACACACACACACATACATACATACAGACAGACAGGCAGATATGCATGCATAAATTTGTAGCATAATATATATATATATTATATATATATATATATATATATATATATATATATATAATGGATGGAAACCTGAGACATAAGTAGACTTAGCTTGATATGGTCAGTTAAAATGGTTTCATACGAATTAAGTTGTTACATCTCAGTTCAAGAATTCAACTTTGTTCCCGTTTTTCTGTCAACATGAATGTTAACAAAAGAAATGTTTTTTTCTTTGTCGAACCGCAAGGTTGCGGGACGTAAACACACATGCACACACACACATACACACTCACACATATATACATACATATATATATGTATATATATATAGCAATCTCAAGATTAATCAGCCGAAATTGCGAAGATGATCCGGTTCTTGACTGAAGATTGAAGGCTTCGAATGTCCCGTCCGTGTTTTTTGTATCGTCTTCTAAATGTTTCACGTTCTTGTCCCAGTTTGTATTTTTTTACATTTACATATATATACGACGGGCTTCTTTCACTTTTCATCTATCAAAGGCGCTCACAAGGCATTAGTCGAGGTTATTCTAGATGACACTTTCCCAAGGTACCTCGCAGTGAGACTGAACCTGGAACCATGTGGTTCGGAAGTAAACTTCTTACCACACGGCCACGACTGCATCTTACATAAACATATACATATACATATATATATATATATATATAATATATATATATATATATATATATATATTATATATATATATGTATATATGTATACATATATTATACATAATATATATATATATATATATATATATTATATATATATATATGTATACATATATATATACATATATATGTATATATATATATATATATATATGTGTGTGTATACATATATATATACATATATATATACATATATATATATTATATATAGATATATATATAATATATATATATATTATATATATATATATATATATAATATATATATATATTATACGAGGGGCGTTCAATAAGTAATGCCTCTGACCCACTTGCAGTTGTTTGATCTAGCTGAAATTTTGCATGTGCACTTATTTATACCTCTATAGATTAAGTGGCGAATACAGCTCTGATAATTGGTTTCTGATTTACAGGTGTTTGAAATGAGTCAAGTGTGAAATGGAGCCTGTTGAGTGTCGAGCAGTGATCTGGTTTTTGTATTTGAAAGGACGCACACCACGGGAGACTTTTTTGAAAATGAAAGTAACTTATGGTGATGATGCCCCATCATATGACCTTGTAAAACGCTGGCATTGTGAATTCAAACATAGTCGGAACTCTGTGGAAACAGCTCCCAGATCTGGTCGCCCCTTCTGCCGTTGATGAGACGTCTGTCAGTCAAGTTGAGGCTCCATTTTGGAAGGTCAACGCATAACTATTCGCCAAATAGCCCATAAGGTCAGATTAGTACCGGGTCTGTGGAAACTATCATTCATGACCATTTGCATATACAAAAGGTGTCTGCCAGATGGATTTCCAGGTTCTCACACCTTTCCAGAAGCAAGAACGCGTTGAGTGCTCGAGGATGAATTTGGAGATGTGCCAAGAAGATGAGTCAAAATTTTTCAAAAGACTGATCACACAGGATAAAACCTGGGTCCATCACTATGATCCATAGACCAAAGCCCAGTCAATGCAGTGAAAGCACCGTGACTCACCTCCCCCAAAGAAGGCAAGGGTGCAGCCCTCCGCTGACAAGGTTATGTTCACAGTCTTCTGGGACCAGGACGGAGTAGTGATGACAGATTTCCTGGCAAAGGGCACCACAATTACAGGAGCCTATTATGCTTCACTTCTGAGGAAATTAAGAGAAGCTATCAAAATCAAGAGGCGGGGCAAGATCAGCAAAGGCATCCTCCTCCTGCAGGACAACGCTCCGGTCCATAACTCGCGTGTCGCCAGATCAGAAGCACAGGCGTACAGTTATGAACTCCTCCCCTTGCACCCTCTGATTTTCACCTCTTCCCAGCCATGAAGTTGATTTTGAAAGGAAAGCATTTCCCAGATGATGCAGCCTTATTTCTGAAGTCACGTCGTGGTTGGAGGACCAGCTGGGGTCTTCTACAAAAACGGTCTCCAGAGCTGTATCAAACGATGGAGAAATGCATAACTCTGGGTAGTTCCTATGTAGGAAAGACTAATAACTGTGCCAAGTGTCGTTGCTCTACTGCTATGGGAAGTGGGTCAGGGGCATTACTTATTGAACGCCCCTCGTATATACACACATATATATAAAGATAGATAGATAGATAGATAGATAGATAGATAGATAGATAGATAGATAGATAGACAGATAGATAGATATAGATATGTACATCTCTGTATACATATAGATGCATATATATGTATATGCACATATATATGTGTGTGTGTGCGCGCGTGTATATATACCAACGTGCTTACTTACAGACATACGTACATACATACATACATACATACATACATACATACATACATACATACATACATACGTACATACATACACACACACACATACGTTTCATGCACATTGTGTCGTTATGATAAAAGAAAGCAAGATTGTGTGACAGAATTTATTAAAAACCTTATAAACAAAACCTACAAAGATGTTTATTACTATTTAAACCGTTTAATGATGGACGCTTTGCATATCATTTAAGCTTGGTTATTTGCTGGCTGCTGGTTGGACGTCCATTTGAAGACGTTGTTGCGGGAAGATGCGTTCGTCGCCCATTCGACTGTGCATAAATTTGAAAGGTAAGTGTAAAAACGAATGTCTATTGAACTTCATTCAAAAATGATTCGAATTAAACTAAGCCGTGATGGTTTGTTACTTCGGATGCTGGTTGAATTGAATGAAGCGAAATGATGGGGTCTGTTTTAGGAAAAAATGATTACGGCGGTCATTTGAGAAATAAAAAGACATAGAGAACAGTACAAGGCAGTATAAACAAATATATATATATATACATATACATACATATATACATACATACGTATATATACATATACATACATACGTATATATACATATACATACATACGTATATATACATATACATCTCTCTCTATATAAACGGCAGTTTGTCTGTGCGTTTTCTGTGTGTCTGTTTTCTCGTACCCTCACTCTGACCACGGCTTTCAACCGATTCTGATGAAACTTGACACACACATAGCCCATGTCATAATTCAAACACTAACGCAGCGAAAATTTTGAAAAGTTCCCCCAGTTCTGAAAAAAATCGATAAATTCGACATGGGGTCGAGAATCAGAAACCCAAACCACAGACCGTCTAGGGGACGCAACGCCACCTTTTTTAACTCTCAAAAAAATTTACCATCATTTTTTTTCCATTTTTTTGCTATTTTTTGGCTATAACTCTCTAAAAATGCTTTATAGTTATTTCCCTTACAAACCTGAGCAACGCCGGGCGATACTGCTAGTACATATATATATACATATACATGCATATGTATATATACATATACATACATGCGTATATATACATATACATACATATATATACATATACATACATGCGTATATATACATATACATACATATATATACATATACATACATACGTATATATACATATACATACATACGTATATATACATATAGATACATACGTATATATACATATACATACATATATATATACATATACATACATACGTATATATACATATACATACATGCGTATATATACATATACATACATACATATATATACATATACATACATAAGTATATATACATATACATACATGCGTATATATACATATACATACATACATATATATACATATACATACGTATATATACATATACATACATACGTATATATACATATATGTATTCATACGTATATATATATATATATACAAACACACACACCCATATATATATACGAGTATACATTGATACTTATATACATGTGTGTATAAGCATAAGTGTTCGTGCTTTTATATATATGTGTGTGTGTGCGTGTGCATGTACGTGCGCGTGTGCAAGTGCGCTGCGTATGTATGTATTTAAACTCTCCGACACAGCCTTTTCTATGCCTCCGCACACAACTAATTATGTAAACATACACACACACACACATTAGCATGCAGCTATACACCTAAACATTTAAACACGCTTGCACATACTTATTCACACACACACACACATACACATACACACACACACACACACACACACACACACACACAATTACATATACACACACACACAAACATTTAAAGACATTTCAGATTCTTACTTTTGCCAAAAACATATCAAGACGAAATTGGCTTTACTTCAGGTCAAACTGGGACGGTGGTGGTGGTGGCAGTGGCTGTGGTGGCGGCGGCGGCGGCGGTGGCGGTGGTGGTTGTGGTGGTGGTGGTGGTGGTGGTGGTGGTGGTGGGGATGGCGGCGGTCTCCGTCGTCGTCTTTGTCGCCATTATTGTTGAATAGTAGTCACGAGCGAATCAGTTCTTCTTCAGCGTTTTTAAAATTGGTAGCTGCCCAAATTGGTAAATCCCTGCTGCTCTGTTTTTTCTACTTTGTTGCTGAGGTCCCTTTTCAAACCTAAAACTATTGTAGTTACCCCCAAAACAGATCGTACGAAAACACTACGGCTGGAGTTTTATTTATCGAAGCAACTACAACATAATTTATGTCAGGGAGGACATCTTCAGATTAAGGAATAATAGGGGAGGGGAATGGTTTATGCTAACCTTGACTTTCGCAGTAGCGAAATTATCTGTGAGGAGAAAATTCTCAGAAGGAAGGACCGAGTGAGCCACACAGCTTAACTTACATTACACTGTGTATCTGTCCCCGTTAGAAGACCCCGATCTTCGGCGGTCGGGTGGATATAGCTGTAACTTAATGTAGAATGATGTGAACGTGCGTGCATGTGTGTGTGTATGTGTGTATGTGTGTGTCTCTGTGTGTGTAGAATAAAAGAGTAGAAAAAGCATAAATTCCACATCGTTCATACTTTTGCCCAGCAGCTGTTTCGCGAAGACCAACATCATTATTGTAATACATAATTCATTAATTTAAATTGAGCGGATTTAAAGCTGTTTTCCTAATTCATTTGGAATAATATACGTATGGGTGTATATATTCACACAATCACGCACTCACTCTGTTTCTTTCCTTCTCTGTCTCTTTCTCTCTCCCTCCCTGTCCCTTTCTCTCTCTCTCTCTCTCTCTCTCATTCACACACACACACATATGTATGTACTATGTATGTATACCAATTTTATGTATATCAAAGTGATGTGTGTCTCATGATTAGGATAAAAAGAATCAGGCGTAGGAGTGGCTGTGTGGTAAGTAGCCCCTTACCCCCCCAAACACACACACACACACACACACACACACACACACACATACATATATATATATATATATAATATATATATATATATATATATATATAAAGAAAATAAGAAAAAGGAAAATAAAATTGATACGTGGTAAACATCAATTATTATTTATTGATTACAAAAAACGACATTATCTCATCTAACAGCTGTTTCTGTTCACGCTATTAGGGGCATAATCAGGCTTAATTATTACAATGATAATTATTATTATTATTATTATCACTGTAAATAAGTATACCAACTTAAATAGTGGAACTTCATCAGAAAGAAAAAAATAAAGAAAAAGAAAAGAAAAAGAAAGAGAAAATAAGGATATGCCAGTTGATGTTACAGGTTATCTCTATTCAAACCGTTCGAAGAGCTTCTGCACTGTTTGTGTACACAAAATTAATTCACAAGGCATTGGTCGACTCGAAGGCATTGGTCATGGTAGAAGAGGCTTGTCCAAGGTACTGCGTTGCGAGATTGAACCCGGTTGATATTTAGCCCCAGTTCAACCCTGACTGAGGAAACGCATTTGATGAGACGCATTCGAGTCGTATCACAGAGGCCTTTTTAAAAAGTGTCTCAGATTACCTTATCTGACATATTCTTTCCTTATGTACGAAACCAGAGCGTGAGCTGAGGAAAATTAGCCTACCATTTCTAACAGTGCCAATGACCGCATAAACGCTTCCTTGTTGTTCACTGTGCGGCAAATAGTAAAGCGGTCATTCACCGAGGTCTGAATCATCATGTGATCTTGGCTTTGGTCAATTAAGAGTTGATATCAGATACAGAAACGAAACGAAAACAATATTGATTGATACAGCTACGTTGAGATATTATATAGACCGAGCGCCAGTCCCGGTTTGATTAGACTCGAAGCTCCAAAACACTGGCAGGGCACAATATGCGTACAAATGGGCCTAATACCATGAAACGGGATTCTTGAGTATGCTTAGGTATGGATTAATTCATTATGATTTTATCAACTCTCGTAAATAACTAATTTAATTAGACTTTAAGCTCCAGTAATGAATCACATTGAATATTACTCCTTAGACACAAGTCACACTTAAATGAAAACTTAAGAAAAAACGGGTATGGAAAAATAAATTAAGAAGTTTTAATTAGACACTTAATTAGGAATTGATTAGACTTTCTGCTCCAACGTCAATTTCTTCGCAGAATTGTTCACTAAACCCAACTGAATCTATTCATGTCACTTAAGAACCATTTTAGGTATGGATTTATAGTTTAAGAAGCATTTTCTATTAATCACTATATACTAAATAAGAGGAAACACAGAAACACTGTTTTCAAGCTACGTGATGAATGCAACATAGAAACATGGCTGAGACCCAGTTGACATGGAAGGAAGAAATTAAGAAACATCCCAGGTATTGGAAGGCAATAAGAAATCTTTAATTAGATCGTTAATAAGGTCTTAATTAGACTTTCTGCTCCGGTGTAAATTCTTTCACGAAAATATTCAGCTCGTCAAACTGAATATGATGTAAGAATGATAGGTATGGATCCCCTAATTTAAGAAGCATTTTGACTAATTAACATATCCTCCTCTTAGAGAAAGACACCTTGCTATTTCTTGCAATAAACACCAATACATCGAGCTAAAGCTAAAGTTTTTCGGGGGTCCTTAAATATTATTGTGAATCCCCAATTTACTATTTTGTTGTAATATCTTAATCTCTACAAAACGCTGCTTCAGCATGGCCGTTATTCAGTGATTAAATTCATGAATCGAGTATATGTGATATCTTATGGAGGGCGAGTCGATCCACCTCGTTTATCTCCATTAGAAAAGAATGCATATAAAGTTGTGGGTTTAAGAGTTTTGTTTCACAGCTCTTTGGTTTCACGTTCGATCCCAGCGAAAAGCATCTTGAGCACATATCTATTTCTTTACTACCCACAAGGGGCTAAACACAGAGGGAACAAACAAGGACAGACAGGGGTATTAAGTCGATTACATCGTCCCCAGTGCGTAACTGGTACTTAATTTATCGACCCCGAAAGGTTGAAAGGCAAAGTCGACCTCGGCGGAATTTGAACTCGGAACGTAACGACAGACGAAATACGGCTACGCATTTCGCCCGGTGTGCTAACGTTTCTGCCAGGTCACCGCCTTCATCTTGAGCACATATCTTCAGCCACAACAGCGGTTCGGCGAAAGATTTGTGAAAGAAACAGTGAAGACTAAAAATGTATGGAATCCCGTCGGTGTAATTATTCCTGTTTTTTTTTGTGTATGTGTGTGACAGGCATCACCCGTCATCCAATTCAACACCATGATCTGCCCTGTAAGTGCCCTCGGCGGCGGTCCATTCTGCTGCAAGAACTCGAGGCACTACTACCTGGATTCCCGCCCACCACTATTATCAACACTAAAGCAGCTACTACTACAACCAATGCTGTTATAACTACCACCACCGCCGCTACCACCACCACCACCACCACCACCACCACCACGTTAGATGAACCCTAATAAAAGGACCATAGCCACTGCCCCTTTTCCTCTTAAGGAGTGGACTTTTTACGAACGCCAGAAACAATTCGTCAACAGAAAATGTTTGCTTTTTTTTTTTAATGATTTGAGTAGGGTTCGAACCTGGAACCCAAGCGATCACTCCTCAGTGCAGTACTAGACATAATCGGTCAATTCACTCGCCTGTTTCTGGCAGCTCAACAGTTTCTGGTCATACATCAAATATTATAATTAATCAAATAGTGGTCGCAATGTAACGTCTGGTGGGGGGAGGTTGGAGGGGCGGCGTTGGAGGGTGTGCGGTGGGTGTGGGGTGGGTGAGGTGGCGCTGAGGGTGGCCCGCGGTTGCAGTGGTAATGATAAGCAACGCTTGTGGTGGCGAGAGGGGAGGTGACGTGGTGGCGTTAGCGGTGGTGGTGGTGGTGGTGGTAGTGGTGGTGGTGGTGGTTGCGCTAGAAGTCGTCGGTGGTGGGGGCGGCTTATTGAATATAAGAATATCACTCGCTGTTCTATGACAATCGTCAGCATCATCATAATCATCATCTTCATCATTATCACATCACGACCACCGTCTTCATCATCGTCATCACCATCATCATCACCATCATCATCATCATCACAAACATCACCATCATCATCATCATCGTCATCATCATCATCATCGCCATCACCTTCATCATCATCACCATCATCATCATCAGCAACATCATCATTTTGTGTTAACTACACCAGTCAACACAGACACCAATAGTTTTCACTCCAGTTCTGACTCAAGGACCACCACCACCACCACCACCACTACCATCAAAGCTACTACTACTACTACTACTACCAGAGAACTACTGCTGCAACTGTTGCTGTGCTGCTGCTGTGCTCCTGCTGCTGCTGCTGCTGCTGCTGTTGCTGAAAACACCACTTGTAGAAAACATCACCACAGTACCCACCCCACCCCCCAACTACCCCACCACATCCCCGCCACCACTATCGCCACAACCCGTTCTTCCTAACCAAACAGGTGCTCGTATGGACTGCTAGAAATAGCAGTCTAATCACACGTAGGATAACGTAGACCAAGTTTGGTTGTAAGTAGAGAGATGAGACGGTCACGGCTGGAATGTCTTTAATCCT
>NC_043007.1:30659477-30664477 GCF_006345805.1 Octopus sinensis
TAGCCATATTTTAATGAAATTTTGCAGAATGGTTTCCAAACGTATAGATTCTGATCAGGTTGATCAAATTTGAAAAGATTTTAACAAATATTTATTGCAAATATACAAAAGAGAATTTTGCTTCATTTTATTTTGAGGCAATAAGTATTTTTGTTTCGAAAATTTTGTCATTTTGAAGTTCGTCATTTTGAATAGGCATCAAAAATTTTGGTAAATTATAGTTATTGTATCTATGCCATTTTCCCCCCATATTACCCGTTGGTAGTAAAAATATACCTCCAATGTGACCCGTATCACTCGAATGTTTATGTGTATGTGTGTGTGTGTGTGTGTGGTGTGTGTGTGTGTGTGTGTGTGTGTGTGTAGTCGAAAGTTACACTCACGCATAAATCAGGTATTGTTTCTTTTTCTGCTTTTTTTTTCTTGCTTTTTTTCTTTCTTACTCAGCTTTAATAAAGGTTCACCCGAAACGTCAGCCTAAACCCCTTCGTCCCGTTTTTCCACGCCCGCATTCAACTTACTCAACGAATTGAAAAGCTGGAAGTTTCTTTGATATTAATATGGAAGCCATGAAACATAGGACAACCGCCGGCACCGGGGTTACCGACCGTTTCTAGAATTAAGCAATTTTGGCTTATTTCACTTACTTTTGCTCCTTCCTGATAAACAGGTAAGCAGTGCCATTCCTAGGATGAGGGGTGTCTCACCCATTAGAAACACCGCTTACTCTCTTCTTTAGCATACTTTGGAAGAGAATCGACTAATAGCATGCATACATACATACATACATACATGCATGCATACATACATACATACATACATACATACACACACACACACACATACATACACATACATACATGCATGCATACATACACACACACATACATACATACATACATACATACATACATACATACATACATACACACATACATACATATATACATACATACACACATACATACACATACATACATACATACATACATACATACATACATACATACATACATACATACATACATACAAGGAGCCTTGGATCTAGGTTAGAAACCGTCTCTTACTCTTTTGGTAAGAAATCTTGAAATAAAGCTGATTAATGACATACATACATAGAATAATAGATAGGTATATACTAAATAGATTTCACTGCTGCGGACCCGGGTGTGACTGTAGACCAAAAGAGGGATCACCATATCCGGTTGCAGACGGCTCCTGTCGGTTCTTTGCGGGTCTCCTGGCGCTTCTTTGTCCGTTCCCGTTTCTCGTTGAGAATTTCACAACAATGACAGCGGAATCCGTTTAGAAATAAGCAGAGTTGCATTTCCAGCCTATCAAACACATTTTGATACTCTACTTTTAGTATTGAGTATTTTCTTGTTTACACTGGACCCTTTGTCTCCAAGTGCTTGCTCCAAGTGTGTGCGTGCGTGTGTGTGTATGAGAGAGAGAGGGGGGAGAGACCGATTACATAATCGTTTAAATAATTAAGCAATTGACAAATGATAATAAAGAATAAAGAAGTCAAACCGAACCAGTGCGTGTGTTCATTATTAGGACAGTGACCCTCCCGAAGTACAAATTATGTTTCAATACACGAGATCACATCAAGTACCTTGTAAACTATATACAAAACCAAAATTATGTTTTATTTGTCCCTCTTTAATTAACAATTTATTAATTACTGATTTCTTCATAAACCCTTCAGTGATTTTTTTTTTTTCGTAATTTGTTTTGCTTCCGCCACCGAAATCTTGTCTGGTCAAACAAGTTATTCTTATAATGATTCTGGTAATTATTGATATCGTGATTGTTACTGTTCTTGGTGGTGGTGGTGATGGCGGCGGCGGTGGTGGAGGCGGCGGCGGTGGTGGAGGCGGCGGCGGTGGTGGAGGCGGCGGCGGTGGCTGTGCTGCTGCTGCTGCTGTTGTTGCCATTACTATAAAGGAATTTGTTTATATAACCCTGAGTTCGGTGCCCGGTGTACACTGCATTTTCAAAGTGTTGCGTGTCTCATAAATATGTCAGTTTTTCTCATACAAAACATGTTTACCTAACACTGTTGTACATTTCAAGAGAGTGCTGCATTATACATACACACGTATATATATACATATATACTTTAAAATATACATACATATGCCTATACTGTGCGCATACACGCAAATATATATATATGTGTGTGCGTGTGTAAACCCCCGCGCACACATACACACACACAGACATACAAGTATCTATATGTATATGTGTGTTTATATATGTGTGTATGTTTCATTTCGTTCGCGTGTTCGCTGCCATTTTGTACCCCGGAGACATGAGCTGTCAAATGATGTTATTGACAAACTCTTCATATAAACACACGCCGATACCCAGGTTGAAGTGCTTTACCTCCGTACCGGGGTATGCCTCTAACAAGGTGTAACAAGATTGCCTATCTTCCCCGAAAGCATACATTCCACAGCCGTAATTTAACCACATGGCCACCGATAAATAGTTTTATTACTTGCAACGCACTGTGTACTATTAAAAAGTAAACTAGTTTTTCACAAACCACAAACAAACGTACATATCTCCTCAGCTATCTACGAAAATACTAGTCGACCTGGCTGTCTACTTACCTAATCTCTCTCTCTCTCTCTCTCTCTCTCTCTCTCTCTCTCATTCTCTCTCTCTTTCTCTCTCTCTCTCTCATTCTCTCTCATTCTCTTTCTTCTCTTTCTCTCTCTTTTTCTTTCTCTTTCCCCCTCTCTCTCTCTCTCTCCTCTCTCTCTCTCTCTCTCTCTTCGCTACTATATATATAATATTCACATCTATCTTTCTGTTCTCTATCTCCCAGTCTTTTTATACATCATACATACATACATACATACATACATACATACATATATATATATATTATATATGTATATATATTATGTTATATATATATATGTAATTATATATTATGTATATATAATATTAATATATATATATATGTATATATATTATATATATATATATTACTATAATTAAAATATATATATATATAATATATATATATATATATAATTGTGCTAGAGTGAGCCATATAGTGACCACTCTCTTATATTTATTTTATATATATATATATATATATATAATATATATAATATATATATATATATATTATATATATATATATATATATATATGAATATATATTATATCTGTCTATCTACCTATATAATTATACCAATCTAATTATATATATATACATATATATATATAAAGACACACACACACACACATTATATAATATATATATATATATATATATATATATATATATATATATATATACATATATATTAAGGACACACATATACATAAATATACATATGTGTAATATATATAATGTGTGTGGTGTGTGTGTATACGTACATACATATATGAATAGATAAACAGATGTGCAGATGAATACTTGCATATACAGACAAATGTGTGTATATATGAGCATATAAGTATGTAGATATTTCTTTCTTACTTTTTCTTTGTTTTTTTTGTCAATTCTTTGAATTCTTCAAATAAAGGAGGGACTGGTTTCTGCGATACAAAGCTAGAACGCAGGAATTTAGATAACAACACTCTGTACATGTCTATGCGTGTAAATATACATCAGTATGTACGTGTGCACATGCGTCTGTCAATATGCATATACAAATACATATACATACATACATATATATATACGTATGTATGTATGTACGTATGTATGTATGTATGCATGTATGTATATATGCGCACATATGTACATTCTGGCACAAATGTAGATCTGCATCTACATATAGTGATGGTTGAGGGATGGTGAACACAGACACACAAATACAAAGACACACGCACATATATGATGGGCTTCTTTCAGTTTCCATCTGCCAAATCTACTAACAAGGCTTTGGTCGGTCCAAGACTATAGTAGAAGACACTTGCCGAAGGTGCCGCGCAGTGACACTGAACCCGGGACCATGTGGTTGAAAAACAAGCTTCTTACTACACAGCCATTCCTATGCCTATACATACACACACACACACGCACACACACGCACACACACACACACACACATATATATATATATATGTATACATACGCACAGATATATACATATATAAATATATACTTGTATGCGTATTTGTGGCACAGTTTTTGTCTCTTACGTACCATTCACATGTCATTAGAGTACCTGATGCAATGATGAAAGATTCTTGTCCGATACGTCGCGTTCTGTGATCCATTCAAAACTACATTCTTACAGAGCGAGGTTCTGAACAGTTTCCACCCAAATATCTACACAAATGAATGTGTGTGTGTGTGTGTGTGTGTGTTTGTTTGTGTGTGTGTGTGTGTGTGTGTATGTGTGTGTGTGTGTGTGTGTCTTCATGTTTAGCCTTGTCTAAAATCCAGCGCCCTATTCATGGGATGTCATATTCTAGCCAATCTGTAACTTAGCAGTTCGCCAAATTGTCTACTACATATTATGCTCCAGTGTGAATGACCAACGGTTGGATAGGATTCGATTGCCTGCTAAAGAGGTTGTGCCCCGGGAGGGCTGCATTCTAATGACTGAAATAAGAAAAAGAATAAACTTACAAACAAACAAATATATTCCAGGTTCTGAGAAGTTTGTAGAACTTTCAGAACTCCCGGAGAATGTTGTTGGCGTTGGCAGATAATTCCGTCTGCTTCCCAGTGATCCTTTGCTTGTCGTGACCCTTATAAACCAGATTAGGGTTACTTTTATCATTCACTTCCGTCTTATCTGATCAGCTGCTGCCATATGTGTGTGTATGTGAGTGTGAGTGTGTGTATGCATGTATGTATGTTTCTATGTATGTATGTATGTATGTACGTATGTGAATGTTATGTTTGCATGTTTCTATACGCGTGAATGTGTTTTTGTGATTAAGTGTGTGTGTGTGCGTGTATGTGTGTGTGTGTGTGCTTGATATTTATGTACGTTTTGTACTCTGTGTGTATGTCTGTT
>NC_043007.1:30666977-30676977 GCF_006345805.1 Octopus sinensis
AGATAGATAGATAGATAGATAGCAATGGGTCGTAAAGAGACAGAACGAAGAGAGAAAGAGAGAGTGGTTGCCATGTTGAAAATACCAGACATAAATAGACAAACAGGAAACAACTAAGCACAAGATTGATGGCAATTGTGTGTGTGTGTGTGTGTGTGTGTAGACATGTGTGTGTGTGTGCATACATGTGTGTGTGTGTGTATACATGTGTGTGTGTGTGCATAAATGTGTGTGTGTGTGCATAAATGTGTGTGTGTATGCGTGTGTGTAGGCTTGTATGTTTGTATGCATGAATGTATGTACACAGAAATACGTGTGAGATAAGAGGGGGGGCGGTTTTGTGTATATACTAAGTAATTTATATGCTAATATCAATCAATATAGTTATTTTTTTTAATTCGTGAATATACATACATTCTTACACACACACTGATGACGGGATCAACGTGTTCATATATATATATATATGCGCATGTATATAGCTGTGTGTGTGTGTGTGTGTGTGTGTGTGTGTGTGTGTGTGTGTGTGTGTGTGTGTGTGTCTGTGTGTGTGTGTGTGTGTAATCGTTATTAGTGCATCGTCACGTTTTTATGTCCAGAAAATTTATCTCATCAAAGTGATCCTATATTAATCAAGAGGAGACGAGAAAATAAAGAAATGATGCTGTTGAGGCGTTCATTCGTTATCAAGAGCATCGCAGCATAAACGAAGTCATATTGTCCCGACATGGAAGCGAAACTGAGACGGCAGGGAAGGGGAACTCCCTATGAGAGTCATTCAGTCTATGTCTGTAGAATTCTTATGGTCCTAACAACAGTGGGTTAGTCGATTCGGTAGAGCTGCAGCCAAAATGATAGTGTATTGAAAGAATCGGTAGAGCTTCCAACTAAAATATCTTGTGATGCTTGTTTTAGCCTCTTTACGTCTTGTCTTGAAATTTGACCAGGATCAGTTTTTATTTTTATTTTCATTTGTCGTTGATCAATCAAATAAGATGCAATTGAAGAACTGGGGTCGATGTCGTTGACTGTTCGTTCCTCCTAAAATTTCTTGTCCTCTCTTCATATTGACATAAGGACGGAACAAGCTCGGATATGGTCTTGTATTACTTAAAAATAAATGCGCCCTTTTTAAAGCCTAGCCATGCTCATGGGCCCAATTTCCCGGTTTCTATGGCGTATGTGTTCCCCAGCTGGACGGGTGGCCATTCCATCGCAGTGTTACTCATTTTTGCTAGCTGAGTGGACTGGAGCAACGTGAAATGAAGTGTTTTGCTCAAGAACACAACGCGACACCCGATCCAGGAACCGAAACCACAATCTTACAATCATGATGCTGACACCTTAACCACTAAGCCACGCGCCTCCACCTTTTATTACTTCACTATCAAAAAAGTCATTTACGGATCATCAGACTTTTATCTTTTTCCTTATTATAAACTGATTTTACTATTTCAAATACATTTCTACTTAGTTCTTGTCCATCATGTCATCACAAAATCCTTCAAATTCTACGACTTCCCATGAAGCCTCTGTCACTCGTTTCAGCATGCGAACAACATGCCTGCATATATTAAGTTATGGATCCGTACATTTTAAGTTCAAATGTTGCTGAGGTCGACATTGTACTTTAGCGGTATTTCGTCTGCCGTTACGTTCTGAGTTCAAATTCTGCCGAGGTCCACTTTGCCTTTCATTCTTTCGAGGTCGATAAATTAAGTACCAGTTATGCGCTGGTGTAGATGTAACCGACTTAATCCGTTTGTCTCTCCTTGTTTGTCCCCTCTATGTTTAGCCCCTTGTGGACAGTAAAGAAATAAGAAACGTTAGCACACCGGGTGAAATGCTTAGCGGTATTTCGTCTGTCTTTACGTTCTAAGTTAAAATTCCGCCAAGGTCAACTTTGCCTTTCATCCTTTCGGGGTCGATAAATTAAGTACCATATAATCGACTTAATCCGTTTGTCTGTCCTTGTTTCTCCTCTCTGTGTTTAGCCCATTGTGGGTAGTAAAGAAATAGGTATTTCGTCTGCCGTTACGTTCTGAGTTCAAATTCCGCCGAGGTCGACTTTGCCTTTTCATCATTTCGGGGTCGATAAATTAAGTACCAGTTGCGCACTGGGGTCGATCTAATCGACTGCCCCACCTCCCCAAATAATTTCTGGCCTTGTGCCTAGAGTATGGTGTAGCTGCATAGATATGAGACAATGGCTCTCATTCAGCCTTGAAGAATTTTTAGTTGACCTCAATACTTATATTCTTTTAAGCCTTGTACTTATTATATCGGTCACTTTCGCCGAACCTCTATGTTACTGGGACGTGAAAACACCAACACCTGGTGTTAAGCAGTGGTGAGAGACAAAGCAGGCACAAAGACACATGCACACATACACACATACATTCATAAATGCATACATACATATATACATACATATGTGTGGTGTGTGTATAATGGGATTCTTTCTGTTTCCGTCTACCAAATTCACTGACAAAGCTTTGGTCGGCCTATGGTCATAATAGAAGATACTTGCTCAAGGTGTCCAGCAGTGGAATAAACTAGGACATTCTGCGGAATGTGATGGTGGATACCCTTCTCTGTCTCACTAAATGGTTCTCAACCGTTTTTTTACCTTTGGACTCTCATAACCATTCCATGTTTTAAAAAAATCCCATAGTTTTTTTGTTTGTTTTTTGTAATTAAATAACATCAGGAATTTTATCAAAAAATTCTTAAAATATTTTGAGTATTCTAGAAGTGTAACTAAATTATGGCAAACTTTTGGCAACAAAATCTTATGTGGACCCCCAAGGGTCGTATGGGCCCCCGGTGAGAACTACTGCCCTGACTGAATCCTAAGAAGAAAAAAAAAGTGGTATGTTGAGAGCAGAGGCGGTGGAACGGCCAGGTGGATGGGGTGAGTGAACTAACTATTCAGCAGATCACAGGTTCAAGATTCACTTCTGGTGTTTTGTTATGTTAATTTTTCTGGGGAGGTTTTTATAAGGGAAAATGGTAAAGTTTCGTAAGGATGACGTTTTCTTACCCTCTTCTTATACGTGTGAAATTGATAGGGCAGATGGTAAACCACAGCGATGTAGCGTTGGACTGTCGCGGGATTGCATGTTGGACTCTGTGCGCGTGTGTGTGTGTGTGTGTACACGTGTGTGTGTGTGTGTGTGTGTGTGCACGCTCGCGCCTTGATCCATATGTATCAGAAATAAGTTGGTGACGAAAGAATTGAGTTGATAAACATCGATTAGTCGAGATTATCCATGCAATAAGTAGAGAAAACTTCCGCCTAAACGTGATTAATATCTGGTCAAGATCCGCTTCCAATTCTGTCTTGATTGCGCCATTCTTTTCCATCTTAACCCAAATTGCTTAACTAGATCGCCTTTCCATCATCGTGAAGGTCTTCCTAGAGGCTTCACCCAATCTCATGCAGACCACTCGGCAACTGCACATGTCCAACTATTGTCCGTGGATCTTGCGATATGTCCAGCTCAGTAGAACTTGTGTTTTCAGTATTCTGCGATCACATCGTTCAATCTACTCTATTCTCAAATTATTTCATTTTGGAACGACAGACAGACAGACAGACAGACAGAGAGAAGAAAGAAAGAAAGCAAGAAGAAGAAGAAAGAAGAAGAGAAGAAGAAGATAGATAGATAGATAGATAGATAGATATAGATATAGATAGATATAGATAGATATAGAGATAGATAGATAGAAGATGATAGATAGATAGATAGATAGATATAGATAGATAGATAGATATAGATAGATAGATAGATAGATAGATAGATAGATAGATAGATAGATAGATAGATAGATAGATAGATAGATAGATAGATAGATAGATAGATAGATAGATAGATAGCCAGACAGACTGTTAGATAAATAGACGTTTACACACGGCTTCGTGTGTTTAACGAAGCTGAAAAAAAATTTAACTGAACGTCTGCCAAGATATTGTAAATTCACTCATTTTAGGAGCAAAAGTACTCGGGTATTAGGGGTGAGAGAGAGAGAGAGAGTGTGTGTGTGTGTGTGTGTGTGTGTAAGAGAGAGAAGATCTGAGACGAAAGAGAGAGAGAGAGAGAGAGAGAGAGAGAGAGAGAGACGAAAATTGAAATGAAAGGAGTGGGATAGAGATAAGGGTGGAAATATAGAAAGCTTCTGTGTAAATGCATGAGAGAGTGAGAGGGAGAGAGACGGACATAGAAATAAAAGGGAAGGAAGAGAGGAAGGAAAAAGTAGAATAGTGAGAAAGAGAGGGGGGGGAGAGGGAGTAAGCATTCGGTTGACAGACAGAGAAAAAGAGAAGGAGGAAAAGGAAGGAAAGATGGAGTGTATGTGAGAAAGAGAGATAAAGAGCAGACTAGAAAAATAGAGGGGAATAGGAGGAGGGAGAATGTGAGAATGTGGGAGTGAGAGAGGAGTAGAAATGGGTAAACGTAGGAGAAAGAGAGAGAGAGAGAGAGAGAGAGAGAGAGTAAAAGGGAGAAAAGAAGAGTGAGTGAGAAGGTTTGCAAAGAAGAGAGAGAGAAGATAGAATATGTGTTTGAGATGAAGACAGAAAGCAGAAAGAGAGAGACAGAGGGACAGTGGAGGAAAGCAGGAGAGAGAGAGAGTGAAAAGAAGAAGAAGAGAAGAAGAAGAAGAGAAGAAGAAGAAGAAGAGAAGAAGAAGAAGAAGAAGAAGAAGAGATAATCCATGTGTCTGGTGAATTATATTTTATCTTAATTTAAAACCCGGTTTTAGTTTTTGTCTGAAACATTCTCCAAATGCGTTACATAATACACACACACCACACACATACACACACACACACACACATCGTATTCTTTTATTCGTTTCGGTCATTTGACAACGGCCATGCTGGGGCACCGCCTTGAAGAATTTTAGCCGAACGAATCGACAACCGGTTTTATTCTATCGGTCTCTTTTGCCAAACTACTAGATTACAGGGCCATAAGCAAGCCAACACCGGTTGTCAAGTAGTGATAGAGTACAAACATACTCGTACATGCACGCACACAACCCATACACACAAACGCACACAACCCATACACACAAATGTACACACACACAAATATGTACGACGGCTTCTTTCAGTTTCCACCATATCCACTCACAAGTCTTTGGTTGGTCCGAGTCTATAGCAGAAGACACTTGGCCAAGGTTCCACGCAGTGGGACTGAACCCGGAACCTCGTAGCTGGAAAAAAATTTTCTTGTCAGACAGCCATATATGTTTGATATGTACGTGTGTCTGTCGACTCCGTAGATTCCCATTCGTCATACGTTCATAGTGTTTGAATTGGGAGACCGCTGATATGAAATAAAGTCTTAAACATTTATGGCATGCAAATTAATCGCTCCATTTCTTTGAAACTACCCGATTTGATGTGTAAAGAAGCATATTGGCCACATGCTTTTTCTGCAATTGGTTAAGTGGTGTTGGCACCACTGCCCACTAATGGTGGTGAAAAATTAAGGTTGTTCATCATTTTGTTTGAATGTTGTTTTCTTTTTTGGCGGGGTTTTGGCAAATTACGGAGGAATAACTAGATTTGATACTAGCATATGTAATACATACATACATATATGTATGTATAGAGTGTTTGAAGTGGTGTTCTGATATTGTATGTTGAATAAAAGGAGATAGTCAGAATTTTGGATAATTCTTTATTAACGCTTTCGTTCGTTTAACCGAACTTTTCAAGACAAAAGTCATTTTGGTTTTAATTTTTGTCTTGAAGAGTTCAATTAATCGAACGAAAGCGCTAACAAAGAATTATATAAAATTCTGACTTTCCTTTTTTAACACACACACACCACACACACACATAACGCTTTATTCACTCGAATGGGTAAAACCTTGAACAAAGCTGCATAAGAATGTCTACCTTGAATAAATATGCACTGCAAGTGAACCAACAAAATGAACATAAATGCTACATCAAAGGACGCTAGGACACTTATTCGGCAGAAACACGTGTCGGATTAGAATTTTATGAGAATAATGCTTTAATAAATAAGTTTTGAATATGTACAATTCTCCATTCTTTATGACGTTTTAAGTTAATACAAAGACATATATACACATCTCTCTCTCTTTCTCTCTCTCTCTCTCTCTCTCTCTCTCTCTCTCATACACACACACTCTCTCTCTCTCATATATATATATATATATATATATATATAATACTACATGCATACATGCATGAAGCGATAGATATTGCAAAAGGCCCTAAGATTTTAAAGGCCGACTGAATGCCAAGAAGCTGCAAAATTTTGTATCATGGATCCTAAGTACTTTAATTAAAAGAATATTTCCAATCCAGCTTTCCATTTGTATTTCATTCTCGTTCAACCAGACGGTTGTTCCCAGTTATGCCCACCTCAACTCATCAACTCTCAAAATAAACTGAAAACATTTGAAGTAGCCTTTCCTAAACAAATATTGTTTCCATGCACAAAGTATAATTTATGAAGAGGTTATCTTCCCTGGAACAATGAATTAAGCGATATACAGTCATCCACATATATCGGGAAAGTTCGGGGTGGAAAGGTGCCAAATTTTAAGCTTTGAAATCAATGTTAATCTCCAGAATTGATGCCATTGCACAGTTTCAAACATCCAGCCTGATTCCTCTCGGATGAGTACAAGGTAATGCATCAATCTGGCTTTCAACCCACTTTGATGGTTTTTCCCCGCAACATAGACCTGGAATGAACGTCAACACTTTCAAAACAGATTCGACACACACACGCATGGACACACGCTCAAGACACACATATACAGACATACACAGAAACACATGCACACACACACACACACACAATTCTTGCATATATGGTTTTTCTATTATTATTAATTAATTTATTCATTTGTTTATTTTATACAAAATATTTTTTTAATGAAACAAAAAAAACGGAGAAAAAATATGAACAAAAATTTCGTAATATCTTTGCTGAGTCATAACTGATGAATGCTGAATTGGTTCAGGGTGGGGTATTGTCAGCTGGAGGTGGTGTAGAAGTGGGGGGGGGGAACTTGGTAACGGGGATAACCGAGGTCGTTGTTGTAGCTGCGGCGGCGGCGGCGGCGGTGATAGTCGTGGTCGTGGTTTCTCTTGTTGATCTTATTTGTTGTTGTTACAATGGTGATGGCCGCGCAGTAGTAGAGGTGGCGATGGTGATGCTGGTGTTTGTTGTTGTTGCTGTTGTTGTTGTTGTGGGAGAGGGGGTGAATCGGGTGTGTGTAAGAAGGTAACAACGGCAGCGGTGCCGGTTGTTGTTGATATTTCCGATCGTAGTGGTGGTGGTGGCGTTGTTGCTGTTGTTGGTGGTGGTGGTGGCGGGGCTGGTGGTGCTGGTGGTGCTGGTGGTGCTGGTGCTGGTGGCGATGATGGTGGTGGTGGCGATGGTGGTGGTGGCGATAGTGGTGGTGGTGGCGATAGTGGTGGTGGTGGCGATGGAGGTGGTGGCGATGGTGGTGGTGGCGATGAAGGTGGTGGTGATGATGGTGGTGGCGATGGTGGAGATGGCGATGGTGGTGGCGGTGATATTGGTGGTGGTGGTGGTGGTGGTGGTGGTGGCGATGGGGGGGGGGGTTAATTGTGGTAGTTTGATATTGTTGTCGCTTGCTGCTGCTGTTCTTTCTGGCAACATCAGAATATATGTAAATCACCGTGTGCGCGCGCTTGTGTGTGTGTGTGCAAAATATTAGTTTCAAACAATAATTCTGGGTTGGAGGGGCGGGGGTGGAGATGACTGTATGCGTACGCGCATGCGCAAGAGAATGTGCGCACACCATTGTTTGTGTGAGTGCACTTTTAATAAATGTACCAAGATATGTAATTAAAAATATGCGTGTGTATGTGTAAATATGCATGTGTGTTGCTGTGAATGAGTTTATATTGTGTATATACACACACACATATGTATATAAATATATATGTTGTCTGTATATATGATATATGTTCATTGTCTATATATATATATATATATATATATATATATATGTGTGTGTGTGTGTGTGTGTGTGTGCTTGTATGGCTGTATATATATATATATATATATATATATATATATATATATATATATATATATATATATGTATATATATATATATACATACATATATATATATATGCATGTATATATATATATATAATATATATATACATATGTATATATATATAGATATATATATATATATACATATATATATATATGCATGTATATATATATATATATATATATAGTTCAGTTGTGAAGCCAGGTGACTTAGTGGTTCGAGTATTGGATCTTAAGATCGTGAGTTCAATTCCTGGTCGTGCATTGTTTTTTTGAGCAAGACCCTCTATCTCGCTGCTTCAGTTCACTCAGCCTGCAAAAGTGAGTTGTACCCGTAATTCAAAGGACCAGCCTTGTCATATTCTGTGTAATACTGAATCTTGCCCCAAGACTACGTTATGGGTACGCGTGTTTGTGGTGTACTCAGCCATTTGCACCGTTGGTTTCACGTGCAGGCTGTTCCGTTGATCGGATCAACTGGAACCCTCGTCGTCGCAATCGACGGAGCGCCAGTTAATGACTATGATGATGTTGATAGAGATGTAACAGGGACCCTTATGTGGTTGCTCAACCTGCTAGAGACAACAGCTGTGAAGGCAGGCGGCTTAGTGGTTAGGGCGTTCACCACGTGATGGTGTGATTTTGTCCTTGAGCAAGACACTTTGTTTCACTTTTCTCCGTCCAATCAGATGGCAAAAAGGAATTTTACCTGTAATTCATTGGGCCGGCCTTGTCACTTTCTGAGTTACACTGTATCTCCCTGAGAACTACATTAAGGCATTACGTATCTATGGAGTACTCAGCCACTTGTATGCCAATTTCGTGAACAGGGTGTTCCGTTGATCAGATCAAATGCAACAATTGTTGTCGTAGCCGACCAAATGCCAGATTACGATTTAAATATTTGTGTTTGTCTGGGTATACCCGAACAAATGTGCTGGCAGATGTGTGAGTGCATATAACACTGCATGGGTATGCGTATGTCATTGGCGCTTATGTTATCTTCTATTTCTTTACTACCCACAAGGGGCTAAACACAGTGAGGACAAACAAGGGCAGACACACGGATTAAGTCGATTATATCGAACCCTGTGCGTAACTGGTACTTAATTTATCGACCCCGAAAGGATGAAAGGCAAAGTCGACCTGGGCGGAATTTGAACTCAGAACGTAAAGACAGACGAAATACCGCTAAGCATTTCGCCCACCGTGCTAACCTTTTTGCCAGCTCCTCGCCGCCTGATGTTGTCTTCGTGCCAGTGTGTATGCATATGTATGTTTGTCTGTACACATGTACATGTGTGTGCGTGTCTGAGGCTAATGTATGTGTGTGTGTGTGTGTGTTTCTGTTTAAATCATGTGTATACATTGTGTGTGTGCGTCTGAATGTGTATGCGTGTGTGTGTGTGTGTGTGTATTATCCTGTACTTATGGATGTATTCTTGTGTGTCAGAGGCTAATGTAGCATGTGTCTCTGTTTAAGTCAATATGTGTGTGTGTGTCTGCGTCTATGTGTGTGTGTGTGTGTGTGTGTTGGTATGTTTGTCAGGTTGTCTGTCGGTATGTGAGTCATGGAAGGCAGAAAGAAGCTAAAGGTCATTGTAATCAGGAGATATTGAGGAGTACCGGAGCATGGATTGGTCACCTGGGAGTATTTAGCTTAATGTGCAATCTGAGAGGTAGGCAGAACTATGAAGATCAAAAAAATAAAATAAAATAATAAATAAAATAAAGCAACAAAATAAACAGAGGAACATCAAATCAACAACAGAAAGAATAACAAGATAACAAGAGTAACAACAACAATATCAATAAGGGCAATGAAAATAACAACAACAACATTAGCGTCACGAACAATAACAACCAGAACAACAACAAAAGGACAACAGAAACTGCAACGACAACAAGAACAG
>NC_043007.1:30681977-30696977 GCF_006345805.1 Octopus sinensis
CCATATGGCTTTGGCTTCTGTAATTTGGTTTAACTCATCATGAAAGATGTCTACTTCATTTTACTCCTATTAACGGAGGGTATAATACATATTGTGTGGATGGTTCCGTCTTGTGACCTGAGCAGTGGCCATCACGGGTTATCGTAGGTGCTGCCGAGCTACCGGCCCCTATGAAGGTGAAGAGAAACTCTTGTTATCAAAGCCATTGTTCTATACGTAGGACAGTCCGTTGGAAAAGACCATCGAAGTAAGCCGAACCTAATATTTTCCCTTTGACATCTGACATATGATACAGTATGCACCTGTACAGGTAATGTCAATGGTGGAAGTGAGCTAATATACAACACTGGAGCGTTTGATCTTTCTATGCAAATCTTCTGTGTTCAGCAAACAGGTAAATGTACCAAAATACAGAACATTCATCTATCGATTACTACACGAGCATCCTCCATACATTTATACATACATACAAAAATACCCTGAGCCTAGTTTAGAAAATAATATTCATAGAGTCGACAAGGCGGCGAGCAGGCAGTGATGTTAAAACACCGGACGAAATGTTTAACTGCATTTCGTCCGCCTTTACGTTTTAAATTCAAATTCCGCTGAAGTCAACTTTACTATTCACCCTTTCAGAGCCGATAAAATAAGTACCATTTAAGCACTGGTGTCGATGTAATTGGCTTCTCCCATCCCCCGAAAAGTGCTGGCCTTGTGCCACAATTTGAAACCAATGGTTATAGAGCCGTATGTCCCTCGGTTAATGCTGCAGTCAAGAAGAACTAGCTCTGTCACATGTGATTGACCAAGATTTGTGCTACGTCGCTGACAAAGAAATTCTCGGTCAGAGCAATACATTTTCAAACCCCTGAGGGTGAAGTGGCGATGAAAATATTTATCACCAGGTTCATGAGGGGAAAATAATTTCAATAAACCTCCGTCCTAATAAATGGGAAAAAACTTGATGGCGGGGGAGTTTCATCCTCCCCATCCGCTTCTCAACATGAAACCGGAGCTAAGCAGTGAGTTCTCAAAAGCTTCTCGGAGGCGTTATTAATTTTTTTTTTATCACATATTACACTTGGAATTACTGCAAATTTATGGCACGGTGCCATTGCTAGAAAATCAATAACACCCCCATAACTCTATAAGCTTAAAAAAGTATAACCACATATCCTTTAATATATCAAGTTACCGCCGCTGCGCGAACTCCATGAATATAAACAAATATATGAAATGGAAACTATGGCAACGGAGGCAAAGTAGGGCAACCACAACAACAATAATAACAATAATGATCGAAGAGATGTGAAGGTGGGGGTGAAGGAGGATTGAACCCGGCTCTCTAGTTTATTGGCATCTTATTTATTGGTTAACGGTTAATTCTTTTCATTTCCTGTTCTAACACATTTCCTTTGTGAGCGACGGATTTGTAAGGGATGCAACAGCAAAATGGCGGAATACTCCACACGCGCGCGCGCGCACGGACACACACTCACACACACACACACACATAAAGTCAATCACACACAGATGCATGCATGCATTTTTCTCCTTTATCTTTCATATCTCTTTTGTTTCAGTCATTAGACTGCAGCCATGCTGGGGCAGGGTCTTGAAGAAGTTATAGTCGAATAAATCGAAACTTTTTTCTTTAAGCCTGGTACTTATTCTATCAGTCTCTTTCGCCAAACTGCTGAGTAACGGGGACGTAAACACACCAACATCGATTGTCAGGCGGTTGCGGTGGACAAAGATACACACATACATACATGTATACACACACACACACACACATATACATATATACATACATATATATGTGTGCGTGAGCGTGTGTATGTGTATATATATATATATATGTATATATATATATATATATATATATAATATATATATATATACATATATACACATAAATACAAAGAGATATCTATGATAAAAACACACAAACACATTTATGTGTAAGCATGTGAATATACAGGAAGTGATTTCTCTGTTTAGAATTAATGTGTTCATATAATTTGTTCTTGCCTGTCTGTCTTTGTCAGACAGGCAAAAACAAGGACCGATCATTCCTGTCCTTCTATTCCTCAGTCAAGTCTCCAACTATCATTACAGTTTCGGTCTGTTATACTTGAGACTATACACAATTGGTTGGCCCCAAAAATCTAAGCTAAGAGCATTTAATTTTTGGCGAATGTGTACAACACACACACAAAAAAAAAACGAATACTCGCACTCTTATATACATAATTAACGCTGAATTTCCTCCGGTTTCATTTAAATAAGGTATTTTAATCAAACTGCTACGTTCATCAACACTAAAACCATAACACCACCACCACCACCAATACCACCACCACTACCAACAACATCATCATCATCACCACCACCACCATCATCGTCATCACCACCACAGTCACTAGCTTCTGAACTTAAAAGGCACCTGAATAAGTGACAGGTTTAATTTCCGGTATGATTATTTTTCAGCAGATGATGTACGTTGTTTATTAGATAACACATGTGTGTGTGTGTTGTGTGTGTGTGTGTGTGTGTGTGTGCATATGTGTGTGTATGTGTGCATGTGTGGGGGCTGGTTGTTGGCTTATATACGCTTATGTGTGTATAGATGCAAATATATATATATATATATATATATTACATGTATGTATATGTATATAAATGTATATATAAAGATATACAGATGTATGGATATACAGATGTATGGATATACATATGATGTACTGTAATCTAATATGCAAAATAGATGTGATAATATAAATGTAAAATACGGTAGATTCTGATATGTAAATATTTAATTTTCTTTTGTGTGTGTGTGTGTGCGTGTGTGTGTGTGCGTGCGCGCGTGTGTGTATGTAAGTGTGTGTTTATGTGTGTATGTGTGTGTTTCTGTGTGTACGTGCGTGTTTGCGTATGCGTGTGTATACGCACACACACACATATATTTATATTTATATATATATATATATATATATATATATGAAGCTCTGATGAAGCTAGGCGGTGAGACACAAACACTCAACCACAGCAGAAACAGCCGTAAGCTAATGAATTTCACGACAGAGTTACCCATTCCCTCGTCCTTCATTCGATTTCTTATTATCGCTCTGTGCTACATTGACACTTTGTTCTGAGACATAAGCATATTGAGTTCTAACACCAGGTTATTAGTATCACTAGGCCAAACGAAATAATACATGTGTGTGTGTGTGTGTGTATTTGTGTGTTTCTGTATCTCTGTGTGAGTGTGATGTGTGTATGTATATATGTCGTTATTCAGATTTCTTGGAAATAGAGAAAGAACCGGTTTCTAACCTAGATTCAAGACTCCTTCATTGGAATTCCAACATCAACAACAAGGTATTTTTGTATATATATAAACATGGAGATTTGTATGTTTTGTTTTATGTGTCTTCTCATGCATATCGCATGTATACTCAAATGATAAACTTCTGGAAAGTTTTACAGATTTTTACAGTTCCATTGATGGATTGTAGTCTTCGAATTAGCTTTCTCCTTTCTGGTTTTGAGAAGCCTAATTTCTCAAGACTGGTATTTAGGCAGTGTGTTACATATCCTAGTGCCACAATGTATGTATGTATGTATGTATGTATGTATGTATGTATGTACGTATGTGTGTGTATGTATGTATGTATTTATGTATGTATGTATGTAGGTAGGTATATAGGTAGATAGGTAGGTAGGTAGGTAGGTAGATAGGTAGGTAGGTAGGTAGGTAGGTAGGTAGGTAAATTTATCAATTTGCGAAATAACTGATTTAGAAATGTAATCAAAGGAGGAATTCCAACCGCGTTTCGTGGTTTGCTACCACAACAGCTCCTTTATAGGATCCAGTGGCTAAATACATCATCAGGAGGGACCACGTCCAGTTTCGGCCCCTACTCCTCCGCTGTTTTCGACCTGGCGCCCTCCACCCCGCTTTCAGAGGTTTCTTCAGCACTGATGATGGGTGCATTTCTTCTTTCTCCTTCTTTCTTCTGTTCCTTGGCCTCTTCGATGTAGCGTCAACGAGTGTCATCGGGCGACTGACCATCTTGCCAAATTTCTCTTTAAATACTCGCAGGTAGGCTCCAGCAGCCAGCACCAGCTAGCTGTCACGTGACAATATTATCTGAAATTTTATGAGAGAGAATTTCGAAATGAAAAACCAATTTGCAATTAACTTTACAATACCTTCCCTTTTCATATTTTTCCTTTTCCATGATGCTGCTTACACAATGTTGTTGGGAAGCGAAAAGAGAAATCTCTAATAACGGTGTTTAATAACCAACATTTGAGAATTTACTTCTTCGTTTCGTTTACTCGAGAGATAAAGCTTATTTTTAAACAATCTTGCTTCGTTTTGTTTATCTTTGAGTCCTGGTGTTGTATGTTCTTCAAGCAAACGGTCCTTGTACTTCTCTCTTAAGTAACTCTCAATATCTTCCGTGTGTGCTTATACATGTGTGTGTTTGAGAGAGCGCGGGCGTCTGTTCATGCACGCGTGCGCGTGTGTGAGTAATCTGCAACAATATAAGATCAACAACGAGAGCAATTTTGCCTTCAATCATTGTTTTTCTTTTACTTTTTGAATATAAACCATAAAGATAATTGAAAATCTATTATCCTTAGTAATGTGTGTACTAAGTTCTATACACTAAGATCTGTGTGTGTGTTTGCTATTTAGATTTTTAAGTTGTTAGTCTCACATTTTTCTTTTCACACATCCATGGATGTTTGTAGACACGTTTTTATCCGTTAATCCGTGCACTTTAATCCTGGCATAACTACTTTATAATTCACATCTTCCCCTAAACCTCTGTTTCTATGGTTCTTTCTCTTTCATCGTCTGAACGTGTGTGTGCGTCTGTACTGTTTCTTTACTCATTGCCTGGAAACAAGCCCACTATGTGCACTGATTCTGCTACTTTTATGTTAGCACCTTCTGCTTGTCCCTTTTGCTCACCCTCCTCCTCTTTCTATACGATGTAAAGCGTATCTGGAGAATTCGACAAAACTACCAACAATTATACCGGATATTACTAAATACATACACATATACACACACAAACACACATCTATATATACACACATGCATACATATAGGAAGATATATATATATATATATATTTATGTATGTGTGTGTGTGACTTAATTATACACACACATATATATGTATGTATATATATATATATATATATATATATATATATATATATATATATATATATATATATTTATGTATGTGTGTGTGTGACTTTAATTATACACACACATATATATGTAGGTATATATATATGTATATATATATATATATATTATATATATATATATACATGTGTATGATTTTTATTATGCACACATATATATATGCATATGTATATATATATGTATATATGTATATATATGTATATATGTATCTATATGTAGGTATGTATATGTATGTATGTATATGCACACACACATAATTAGGTTTGGCCAGTGTTGGTCATGTCTAACTTAATAGCCCTACCTGTATATATTCATATATATATAATTAAATAGATGCCGGTACGCTTACCTATATGACTATGTGTGCGTGTCTGTCTTTGTGAGTGACTGTGTATGTGTGTGTATATGTTTATTATATATTTTAATACAAAGGTATATTTATATACTAGGTGAATTATTCTACTTTCCTAACTTATTATACCCATTAGCTGCAACTTTTTTTCCGATTCTTTAGGTAATTATTCTAAGCCATCAATTCGTATTGATTGCTGGGATATCAATGAAGGAAGATCGTTCTCCTTAATATTTTTAATTGGCCGTCACGCATTTCTCTTATCTGTTACATGTGTTATTATTGGTTATTATTGTGTCTATGTTTTTCTTTCAGAACATTTAAACAATCGATTCGATTGTTCGTCACAACTTCTCAAGCACTTGCGTGTTTTTTATATTTTTTTTGTTTCCAATATTTTTCTTTGCCTTTTGCATCTCTTTTGCTTGTCTCACTCATTGGACTGCGGTCATGTTATAGCGCCGCTTTGAAGAGTTTGTCGAACGAGACGAGCCCAGGGATTTTTTTTAAAACCTGATACTTATCCTATCGGTCTGTTTTTGCGAAACCGCTAAGTTACAAGGACGTAAACAAACCAACACCGGTTGTCAAGCGATGATGGGGGATAATACACACACATATAGACATATACATATACGATGGGCGGCTTCTTTTAGTTTCCGTCTACTAAATCCACTCACAAGGTTTTGGTCGGGCCGAGGCTATAGTTGAAAGCACTTGCCTAAGGTATCGGAGCTGTGTGATTGGGAAGCTAACTTCTTACCCAACAGTCCTACCAGTGTGGTAACATCGTTGCAAATCGTCCTCGAAAGGTTTCAGTCTCTGGCCGTAAATGGAAGCAAGTAACAATAAGCGCACTCAAAGAGCGCAAACCTCCGCCAAAGCAACACCAATGTCCTCTCAACGATTAGCCAGACATGATTTTTTAAATGAGAATATCGGAATAAAACTCGACCGCTCTCACAAACGAGAATACTAAAAAATGAGTCTGACCACTCTCAAAAATTAAGTAAAAAATCCAGAATCCTTGTCCGGTACCAGATCGATCCCAAACGTGCCAGTCACGAGGCAAAACATCCCTGAAAGTTTCATTCGAATCCATCTCGCGGTTCTTGAGATATCTTGTCCATGGACAAACAAACAAACAAGCACGAATGAAAACTAGACCTCCGCCTTCGCTAAGGCGGAGGTAATAATATAAAAATTCCCCTTTGGGTGGGCACCTTCTGATTCTACTCATTCATGCAAAAGCACATTGGAAGTACAACACCTACATTCCAGACAATCCACTCTAATTTATGCTAATTTATGCTAATATTCTGGCACCTGTACTTCATTGAATTATTTGAGTGGATTGATGAAAGTGCCCACCACCACCACCACCAGTGCGTAACTGGTACTTATTTAATCGACCCCGAAAGGATGAAAGGCAAAGTCGACATCGGCGGAATTTGAACTCAGAACGTAACGGCAGATGAAATACCTATTTTTTTATTACCCACAAGGGGCTAAACACAGAGGGGACAAACAAGGACAGACATAGGTATTAAGTCGATTACATCGACCCCAGTGCGTAACTGGTACTTAATTTATCGACCCCGAAAGGATGAAAGGCAAAGTCGACTTCGGCGGAATTTGAACTCAGAACGTAACGGCAGACGAAATACCGCTAAGCATTTCGCCCACCGTGCTAACCATTCTGCCAGCTCGCCGCCTTTCTGCGTGTTTATAGGAAAAACATTAGGAACAAGATATGGCTGCTTCACAAATGGTTATATAAATAACATATGGCTATTTTTATTGTCTTAAGAATTAATCGGAGAATTACAGGAAGGACTTCTGTCTTGTGTGAGTCGTTGAACGGATCAAAATAGCTTTGGTCAGTTTGGATATCTATGAGTCAACGACACCAAAGCTTGGTCAAGGAAACAGCAAAATAGTCGATCGAATAGTAAGAATTAGTAGCAAAATCTCTTTCTATTCACAGCCGCCCAGCTCAAAGGAAGGGCGGTTCGACAGTGCAGTTATAAACAAACAGATGGGACAGTCGTGGTTAGAAGGTCAGTCGATTGCAACAATAACAACAATAACTATTACAACTGAATGAGGTACGAGCCAGAAATGAGGATCTTATGTAACCATAATCATAGAAATAGCAGCGAAATTTTCCTCTCATACACCCAATCATCTTTAAAAAGAAGGACGAGTTGATGGTGGCTGGAATGCCTTTGAGGCGTTTCATTACTTTTCTTTTCCTTTGCATATAACAACCGATATTAATAATGAAGCGAAATATCCAGAATTTGAGGGTTTCTCCAGTCAAGGCTTCCCTCAACAATAAATAATTTACGATAAAACGTGGTGGCCAAAATGAATGCAACAGAAGAAGATTTGCTAATAAAGAAAAGAGAGGTCCGTTTGTTGAAAATGGAATCTATCTAGAGAGATTTTTTTTTCTCTCGTATACCAAACTCTGTCTTCTATTTCTTGATAAAGAGCTAGAAACCGAAACGTCGTACCTTAATTATATTTAACTACGTTTATTTTAACTGCCATACTTTGACTTGACATTGAAAGGTTGACCTGAAAGTTCAATCTTAAATGACAACAACACCTTGATTTCTTAATTATTTATTAAGCTGTTGCAGTTGCATAATGTAAACTAAGTCGGGCAGAGATGATTGTTTAAAATGACATGCTGATGGGGAGAGACAGAGAGACAGACAGAGACAGAGACAGAGACAGACAGAGAGACAGAGACAGACAGAGAGACAGAGACAGACAGACAGACAGACAGACAGACAGACAGACAGACAGACAGACAGAGAGAAACAGACAGACAGAAGCAATAGAAATAGAACTGATATAAAGCGAGGAAAGAAGCAGTGAGTGAAAGGGAGAGACAGAGAGAGCGAAAACAAAAAGAGAGGCAAAGAGAGATAGAAAGCTGTAAAGACGGAATAAAGAGGGAGGTGCAGAGAAAAGCAGACCGAGAGATAAAGAGGGAGAGAGGGGAGAGAGAGAGATAAGAAGAGAGATGCTGAGACAAGATAACAAAGAGATAGAGAGTAGAAGAGAGAGAGAGAGGGAAGAGAGACATGAGTAATGCAGAGTAAGAAAGAGATGAAGGCTGACAAAGGAGGAAGGAGTAAAGGAAAACATAGAAGATTAGAGAGTGAGGGGGAGAGAGAGGGAGAGAGGGAGAAGGAGGGAGGGAGGGAGGGAGAAAGCAGGCAAAGAGAAAGATCGAGAAAGAGAAATACTACGATGTACAGACAACAATGAGAAAAAGAGAAGAGAAGAGAGAGAGGGGAGAGAGAGAGAGAGAGAAAGAGAGAGAGAAAATAAAAATGGAGAAAGAGAGGATGGAGAAGATGAGAGAGAGGGGGGAGAGAGAAAGAGAGAGACGAAATAAAAATGGAGAAAGAGAGGATGGAGAAGATGAGAGAGAGGACGGAGAAGATGAGAGAGAGGAAATGAAGATTAAAATTCAAACGAAACTAAAACATTCAAAGAAACAAAAAAACTATATTTTTTTAAAAGCTGATGGATTAGAGAGAAAATAACAGTGTCTATCCACCCTGGGTGGCCACGGGTCGATAATGTTGGATCGGCAATAATTATAACCGTGTATATCCACCCTGGGTGGCCAGTGGCCAATAACTGAGCATCGGCTTTAATTGTTAAGCAGGTTATTACGCTATAACATTCCGGTAGGGACATGTTTAATGGAAATGAAGTCCATCCTCACCAGATTAACTGTTCCAACTATACACACATACATACACACATACATATACATACATACACACATACAGATATACAAACATATACATACATATATATATACATACATGCATACATACATACATACATACATACATACATACATACATACATACATACATACATACATACATACATACACACATACATACACACATACAGATATACAAACATATACATACATATACATACATACATACATATACATACATACATACATACATACATACATACATACATACATACATACATACATACATACATACATACATACATACATACATACATACATACATACATACATACATACATATACACATACATATATACGTACGTACATATATATTGCCCTGATGCAGCTCCCGGCAATGGCTCTCATTGCTTCTGATCTTAACTGATCGGAAGTGTTATCATGTACATTGTTTTGTCTTGGTGTAAAAGATGGGCTGCAGCAAATATATATATATATATCCGGCGGACGTCTTTCAGTTTCCATAAACCAAATACACTCACAAGTCTTTGATCAGCCTGTGGGACTGAACCTGGAAATGTGTGGTTGGCAATCAAGCTTCTTACCACACAGCCACGCCCGTGTAATGTCTTCCAGATAAATTAGATATAATCCATATTTCTGGTCAAATCACTGCGATTTAACGGCTTCGTGATCTCTTTGGTTAATTTGGTGATTTTTCTTTGGTTGTTACCCCGCTCTGAATGGTAACCTCCTTTGGAATATAATATAACGACTAAGAATCTAAGAAAGGCTACACGTCCTGTTAATTCTCAGTTCCATCCTCAATTTTAAAGAAACCTACTCATGGTGAGCTTCTTATATGCTGATTGTTTCTCTAGAAGGCCTTTGTTGGAATTTGTTAGTCCGGCATTTCTGTGGTTATCGCCTGATCATTGGAAAATAAATACTTTCTGAATTAAAGAAAACAGGTCGAATCGTAATAAAAGCAAAAATGCAGAAGACCAACACAAAGGTAAACTATAAAACTAGGAATCTATGTGTTTGGAGGGCGGTGTTCTGATACCTAAATTCTATAGAAGAACAAGTATTCTTTTCTACTCTAGGCACAAGGCCCGAAATTTGGGGGGTGGGGACCAGTCGATTAGATTGACCCCAGTATGCAAAATGATGAAAAGTCAAAGTCGACATCGGCGGAATTTGAACTCAGAACTTAAAGACAGACGAAATACCTATTTCTTTACTACCCACAGGGGGCTAAACACAGAGGGGACAAACAAGGACAGACAAACGGATTAAGTTGAATATATCGACTCCAGTGCGTAACTGGTACTTATTTAATCGACCCCGAAAGAATGAAAGGCAAAGTTGACATCGGCGGAATTTGAACTCAGAATGTAGCGGCAGACGAAATACCTATTTCTTTACTACCCACAGGGGGCTAAACACAGAGAGGACAAACAAGGACAGGCAAACGGATTAAGTCGAATATATCGACCCCAGTGCGTAACTGGTACTTATTTAATTGACCCCGAAAGGATGAAAGGCAAAGTCGACCTCGGCGGAATTTGAACTCAGAACGTAGCGGCAGACGAAATACCGCTAGGCATTTCGCCTGGCGTGATAACGACTCTGCCAGCTCGCCGCCATATAGAGGATCACGTATTTAAGAGCATCTGTGTAGGGACGATGGAAAGAGGTCAGTACTTACTAATTCCGTGAATGCATAGCTATGAGAAGTCTTCATTCTCCTTGTGTCGCTCTGCATCAGACAAGAAATCAAAGGGTTTTGATCCTATCAGCAATCACTGTCCTGTCATTGCCCCTTATTTATATCTCTGAAGGAAGAAAAATTCGCGCAGTTGACCCTTAAAGTTTTTAAAGCCTTCGCAGAATACAGAAAGAAGTGGGTGGGTGTTACAAATCAGATTCTAGACAATTCCAAAAGCTGGCAGTTGAGTGAATGCCTGCAAAGGCACCGAAGTTCCAGGTTGGGGGTTAAACAGAAGGGTTAAAAGGGTGTGGAAATGAAAGAAACAAATACTCAGATCAGTGGAGGGTGCTCCAGTATGGCCAGTATGAACTGGCCATACTGGAGCGTGTAAAAGTAAATATTTACGAAATGAAGTCAAAGAATAGTGAGATTATGAAGCATCTGTTGAGGGATTTGTGAAAATAATCTGTGGAATGATTAAATATTGAGATAGGGAAATGAAGGATTGGGGGTAGGAGGAGTGGGAGTGGAGAGTGGGAGTGGGAGATGAGAGAGGAAGGAGTTAGAGACGTAAGAAGCAGATTGGGCGTGAGATGGAATATATATATATATATATATATATAATATATATATATATATATATATATATATATATATATATATATATATATGTATGTATATGTATGTGTATGTATATGTATATGTATGTATATGTATATGTATGTATATGTATATGTATGTATATATATATATGTATATATATATGCATGTGTATATATATATATGTATGTATGTAGCTATATATGTATGTGTGTATGTATGTATGTTTTCTGTATATGCAGATTTGTATGTTTTATGCATGTATTCTCATGCACAGAGTTGCATATCCAGACATGCTCACATATATATTTAAATGATAAACTTCTGGAAAGTTTTACAGATTTTTACATTTCCAGTGATGGATTGGATCTGAAGTCTTCGAATTAGCTTTCTCCTTTCTGGTTTGGAGAAACCTAATTTCTCAAGATTGGTATTTGGGCATCGTGTTACATATCCCAGGGCCCCAATAATTACAGCTATGAGCTGTAATCTGGATAGAGTAACTACAGATTTATCAATAGTTTATCATAGGTGTTCTCTTTTTCGCTGATCTTCAGCTTTATGTTAACATCCGCTGCTCAGCTAATTTCCACAACTGTGAACAGTTTCTTTTCTTCTTTCTCTATCCCAATCATTATATATATATATATATATATATTATATATATATATATATATATATATTCATGTATACAGACACTCAGTCATACCCATTGTTTCTTTCTCTCTCTCTCTCTCTCTCTCTCTCTCTCTCTATCTCTCTCCCTCTCTCTCTCTCTCTCTGCTCTCAATCTCTCTCTCACTCTCTCTCTCTCTCTCTCTCTCTCTCTCCTCTCTGCTGCTCTGTTATGTGTGTATGTTGAACAATTACGAAGACTGCCATTCTTCTGCTTTATCCATGCATTGTATTTTTTTTTTCTTGTATATCTTTTATATCTTACTAATTCAATTTCGAAGCTACAAATATTTTGACCATTTGACCTGATTTCACTAACGAGAGTCAATCTAAATAATGTAGATATTACTAACGGGTTTTCAGTTTTGAATAACTCTTCGAAACTCAGCGAGAAGGAGAATAGTCATAGAAAACTGCTTCGAAACCTACAGCTCTTCTACTCTTGTTTAAATTGACATTTTTTACCAATAATCATTGGAGAAGTTAGCAATGCCAGACAATCTGTAAAGCTAGGATTTTCAAGCTGAGAAAGGGACCGACTAATACACAGTGAGACTCCCTTTGTAAGTGGAACAGTAAAAATATACAAGACTTTGCTAAAGTCAATCTGTAACAATTCTTGTTGTCGTTGTCCAAATTTCAGCTTTTGTTTCTTTGTTAGAAAATACTTCTTTTCTTCTCGGACGGATTCTAATAAATAAATAGATAATAAGTGAAAACATAAATATATAAATCAAGTACATTTATCTGATTTTTATAGGTTGTGTACATACACAACATGCCTCCAGTCTGTCCTTCGATCACTCACAAATAATTAAATTTCAGCTTATGTGTAGATTAAACAACTCCTTTGCCAATATGGCGTGTGCAATATCTACATCCCCAGTCGGAGAGGCTGCACTACCAGGGCGAGATAATTAATAGAAAACTGAATATCTGAATACATCTACTTTTTTTGTCAACCATATTGTGTTGAAATATGCTTTGGTATTTTTGATAAAATGTCTTATTTGCAACGTTGTCTATATGCAAAGCCATACATTTGCTGTGATATCGCAACGGAGGGCTGTGTTTGACTTCTTGTCGAATATTAAGTCATACAGAGATATCAAGCAGTCCAGTCTTGTTGTTGTTGTTGTTGTTGGTTGTGGTGGTTATGTTGTTCTGTTGATAGAAACTCTGTTATAGTTGTGTCTTATTATTACCACCATTTTTGCTGTTGTTGTTGTTGTTGTTTTTCCCTTTCTTTCTTTTATGGCGCCAATAAATAATATTTGATCTGTTCCATTGTGATTAGAGTTGTTGTTGGTGCTGCTGATGTTGTTGATTAGTTGCTCATTGTTATTCCTCTTGTTGCTGTTGTTACTGTCCTTTTTTTTCCATTATGGTTGCCAGAGATATTATTCGATATTGTCGATAAGAACGCTGGTGTTGTAGTTGCTGTTACTCCACAGTTCTTTACTGTTCCTATGGTTCCCAGTTTTGACAGAATCTGCAGAATATCACACAAAACGCCTGGCACCACTTTGTTATTATTCCTTTTCATTCTTAGTTCAAAGGCTTCTGAGATCGAATTTGCCTTTCATTCTTCGAGAGTTCTATAAAATAAGGAAGTACCAGCCAAATACTGGAATCTCTCTTCATTACTCCTGCCTGTTCCTAAATCTATGGGCTCGTACCGGTCCTAGAAAACTTCGGTGTATTTTCTTGCATAGTCAGGAAGGGAAAAGCAGAACCAATGACCCTTTATTTCTTCAGGGAGTCCAAGAGCGGAGGACAGAAGGGATGAAAATATTTTCAACCAAAAACCTAACATGAACGCTTACAACTACTATTTCTGCTACTACTACTACTACCACCACTACTATCTCTACTGCTACTACTACTACCACCACTACTACTGTTACTACTACATTTAGATTGTTATATCCTTTGCTTTGTCAATTTATTTCTAAACAGCCCCCCCCCCCCGCTTCTATGTGTTTCGTTCCTATAATGTCCTCAGCGCCTTGGGACCCTGTGACCAAGAAAATGCATTATTCCTGTCTTTGGTGAGCTGACAGAATCATTAAAGAGTCAGTATAAATGCTTTGCAGCATTTCGTCCGGCTCTTTACATCCTGAGCGAAGTGAGACCAGTGGAGAGGCAAAAGTAGTAGACGATCGGATTAAATGCTTTGCCTTCTCTTTACGTTCTGAGTTCAAATCCCGCCAAGGTGGATATTGCTTTTAATTGCTCCTATGTCGATAGAATAATGTACTACTCAGGTGCTGGGGTAGCTTGTAGTACTCACTTGTGAACTTGTGCTTGAGTTAAAAACCATAAGTTATTTACAGTTCTTTATTGTCTGAGTGCAAATTTTGGTAAGGTCAATCGCCTCTGTCATTAATCTTCTCCATCATGATCAATAATTTTAAAATCAATCATGCACTAAAACCGTCTTATTCGAATGTAACCCACTTTCTTACACAACTAATCGATGACTGATGCCAATGCAGGAAATATTTGTAGATTTGTTAAGACGTTTAGATTAGTAAAGTTGTATTCGCATCCAGATACAGAATTCCTGTGTTTGAGCGGGCGGCTCCTCAGTTTAGCTGATCTCTGCAACAATGGACCAAGCGTGAGAGCGAATAAGTAAGGGAAGCAGTACAAAACATAAAGCGG
>NC_043007.1:30709477-30711977 GCF_006345805.1 Octopus sinensis
AAGCCCGTTGTATATATGTATGTGTGTGTATATGTTTGTGTGTCTGTGTTTGTCCCCCCAACATCGCTTGACAACCGATGGTGGTGTGTTTACGTCCCCGTAACTTAGCGGTACGGCAAAAGAGATCGATAGAATAAGTACTAGGCTTTCAAAGAATAAGTCCTGGGGTCGATTTGCTCGACTAAAGGCGGTGCTCAAGCATGGCCGCAGTCAAATGACAGAAACAAGTAAAAGAGAGTAAAGAGTATGTGTATCACAGCAGCCATGTTGTTGCCCGTCTTATAATCTCACATTTAACCGCGATCGTCTTCTCCAATATGTTTTTGTTATATTTGCAATAACGGTTGGATGTGATTAGCTACAGTCACGAGCAAATCGTGTGGCCAGGCAGAGGCTACCTTCTTAGTTCGAACTAAAATTATTGAACACTGAAGGAAACATGGTGGAAGATAAAGCCAGGTCTGGTTTTGTCGCATCGATGATGTAGTCGAGAATATAGGTTATCGTATATTCCTCATATTTATTTTATCGATTTTGTAAAGATAAAACGCTCACACTGCGTCCCGTTGGGAGTCGAACCCGGTCTCTATATTAGCAATAAAAATACTATGAAGTTCTTTGTGCTTTATAACACCACCCCCCCCTTCATCTACTTCTAAAACACCACCCACCCCTCCACTCTCCCCGCCTTCGTGTGGTAATTGATGGTGTCAGCTCCACAGCAATTTTGATAGAAGCAACAGACTTACAATCAAAGGACTCTCCAACAACGACCATCCCGACTTAATGTCCCAGGGTTCCCCATAAGATTCCGTTCTTCGTTCAGTTCTGCGCATTTTTTGTTGTTGATTATCCCAGCTAAACTATGACCCCCCCCCCCCACTCAGTGTATATTAAACTGCAGCTGCTGTAGATTACACAAGGAATTGCGAGTACAATGAGTTTTGTCCCTTAAAGCTACGTCCAGTACGTCCAGAATTTCGTCCAGAGAATAATACAAGTCCACAGCAATCCACTTCCACATTGTCATCTACCCGACATAACCCGTTACTGCACTTAACGATCTCTCTTATATAACCATCAACCCGTTTCTTAAGACGACAAGGTGCCAACGGAAGAAGATTTGACTACTATTTCTAGCAGGTCAAGCGACCATTCTATCATTTTCTCGATGGTCTGAAGAGATCAATCAACTTACGTGGCGTTATTCCCGCGACGGTCGTCAGCCCTATCAGCAGCCGACGGCTTTGGGCAAGTGCTGACCAGGGTCTCAGGTTTAACACGAGGTGTGCGTGAATGTGCGTGAATGTGCGTGAATGTGCGTGTATGCGTGAGTCTTTGTGTGTGCGTATTTGTGTACGTGTGAGTGAGTGTGTGTGTGTGTGTGTGTGTATGTGAGTGTGATAGTGCGGTTAATCACATGACTACTAGTAAATATTAAATGAACTGAGGAAATGTGAAAACAGAAGCGAAAGTAAAAAAAAACAATATGGAAGTCTTCCACTTAATTCCTGGGAGTACAACACACACACACACACGCTTACACACACTTACACACACACACACACGCTTACACACGCTTACACACACACACACACGCTTACACACGCTTACACACACACACACACGCTTACACACACTTACACACACACACGCTTACACACACTTACACACACACACACACGCTTACACACACTTACACACACACACACACGCTTACACACACTTACACACACACACACACGCTTACACACACTTACACACACACACACACGCTTACACACGCTTACACACACACACACACGCTTACACACACTTACACACACACACACACACACACATACACACATTTATAATGTGTGACGAAGCAGAGTTACAGTTTTTCTCACGTTGTTTATTTTATTAATATTGTTGTACTTTAGCTGTGAATTAATGTATCTGTGGAATAAGTCAGTTCGGCGACAGTGGCCACATTAAATGTCGACATTAACACTTTCTCTGACAGATCATTTCATTATTTAAGACATTTTAACCATCAACCATTCCATTTATTCCACACACTTTCTCACTTTTTGTCCTTTCTCTTCGAGTTTTATGTTTAGTGCTGGTTGTTGTTGCCTTTTGCTATTAATTTGTTGTTGTTGTTGTTGTTGTCGGTGTTGTTTCCCTTTGTTTTAAATTTTCATATTTCTTTTACGATTCATTTCCACCATTTTGTTTGAGTATCTTTTATTAATTATTTCCATAATAATTCTTTACGTTTTTTTGTTTGTTTGTTTGTTTTTGATATAATGGTCATCAATCTTATTGACTCTTAATGTCGTTGATGTTATTGTAATTGTCGTTGACGTTGTTGTTGTTGTTGTTGTTGTTGTGAGGTTGGGGTGGGGTGGGGGTAGTCGTCGTCGCAGCTTTTATTCCTGATTTCACTTCTCATCTGGCAGACTTTCTAGCATAGGGTTCCAACAATGACCACCATCCGGTTTTATTTTACTACAAT
>NC_043007.1:30716977-30719477 GCF_006345805.1 Octopus sinensis
GCTCAACGTTGAAGTATCAAGCTCATGTGAGAGACGCGCGAAAAGGTCACCGAAAAGTGTTGTGGATAATTAGTCTTTATTATACGAAGAATTGTGATATCAATTAGTGCTCGTGCTCTACCATTAGCTTAGAAGTTAGGGTATTCGGCTCACGATCGGGAGGTTGTGAGTTCGGTTCCTGGCAAGGCATTTGCTCTTGAGCAAATCATTTTATTTCACGTCTGCTGGTAAAAATGAGTTGTAACTCTATTTTTCTATGAGTCAGGTTTGTCACATTTCGTATCGCGCTGAATCTCCCTGAGAACTATGTTAAGGGTACGTGTGTCTGTGGAGTTCTCAGCCACTTGCACGTTAATTTCATGAACAGGCTGTTCCGTTGATCGGATCAGCTGAAACACTCGTCGTCGTAAACGACGGAGGGCCAGCTGGTGTCTGCGATGATGTTGATAGTGATGTACGGTGTTGGTGCTTGCCATGGTTATGATGATGCTGGTGATAGTTGCGGCGGAGACGGCGGCGGCGGTGGTGGTCGTGGTGGTCGTGGTGGTTGTGTCAGCGATAATGTTGGTGGTGGTAGTGCTGGTAGTGATGATGGTGGTAACGATGGTGTTTGTGATGGTAGTAGTGATGGTGGTGGTAGTAGTGATGGTGGTAGAAGCGGTGGTGGTAGAAGCGGTGGTGGTGGTAGTAGAGGCGGTGGTGGTGATAGAGGTGGTGGTGGTGGCGGTGACAATAATGTTGGTAATGAAATCAGTAATGGCGGCGTTGATGATGGAGGTGAAGTTAAAGGGTGAGGAGAAATCAGGTGGAGGTGAACAGCGCCGAGTCCTTTGGGACGATTCCATACAGAATGGAATCGGTAAGGTTGTGGCTTGGCACGACTTGAAATATTCAGAACAGAAACACAAATATTCGGAATTTTCCAAATGGTTACCTTTCACCTTATTTTCTGTGTCACACATTCTCTAACCTAGAAATTGGAGTGTGTGTGTGTGTGTGTGCGTGCGTGCGTGTATGTGTGCGTGTGTGTGTGTGACTGTGTATATAAATATGTATTATATATATATAAATATATATATGTATATGTATATATACATACATATATACATATGTATACATATATATATATATATATATATATAGCCAGCAGGGTGGCATCATCCAAAAGCTAAAATAATGCAAAGCGTATCGAGGTTTTATAATTGTAAGGTGGGCTTCCGCACAGTTTCTTTCAACAAAATTCACTCTCAGTACATTGGTCGGCCCGGGGCTTTAGCAGAATGCACTTAGCCAAGGTGCAGCGCAATGGAACAGAAACTAACACCGCATGGTTCGCGAGTGAACTTCTTAACCACACGGCACCCTCGCCGGCATCGGAGACACTTAACAATCATTACGGTTGCCCTCATCGTATCAAATTGAATTTAATAACAATAACACTGAAAAAACATCATAATGTCGGCAGCAATTACATCGTTAAAAGCGCTCCGAAATATAAACGTCTGAAACTAATGTAATGATATTTACTATTATCGAGTTATTTCGGACCCTCTAAGTATGTTACAGTAGACCCCTATTTAATTAGGTATTTAATTGGAAACCCCTGATCAGTGTAGCTCTGTTTCATTTTTCAATTTTCTTTCATTTCCTTTCGCTCTGCCTGTGTCAGTTTTATGTCTGCTTCCACGAAAATTATTGCCATATTTTGTCTTGGAGAGTTGCTTTATTTCTTCTCTTTTAAAAGTAGTGTGATCGAAATATTCACAAATTATCGACTTCACATACACACACGCACACACACACATACATCCATGTATATATATATATATATATATGTGTGTGTGTGTGTGTGTGTGTGTGTGTGTGTGCTGTGTGTGTGTAATATATATATATATATATTATATATATATATATATATTACAGCCAGAGACAGATACAATTACATGCACACTAAACCATAATTATATACATACACGTGCGCATATATAGTTTTATACAACATACATATACTAAATATACATACACACGCACACATACATATATATAATATATATATATATATATATATATATATATATAATATATATATATATATAGGCATACCTCGGCTTAAGTCGTTTCGATTACGACGTTCTCGATTATACGTCGCTTTTCAAATATGATATATTGAATAAATTAAAATCAATTCGTGAATGAGTTTTAAGGAGTTTAATAATGCTGCTATCAACAAAACGTTGGTGACTACGAGCAGAGAACTGGAAATGGGTTTGGAGGAGGAGGATTTCATAGATATGACGAACGAGGATTTGATAGAGCTTCACGAGCAGCAAAATATGGAAGAAGAGGAAATTGAACCTGCCCCATGTCAGTTTACCATTAAGAAAATGCAGCAAGCATTTGCATGTATCGTAAAGGGTCTTTCTATGTTCGAGGATCTGGATCCATATGCTAAACGCTTTTCCAAGATTATCGGGGGTTGTCACGAACCTTTTGCTCCTTA
>NC_043007.1:30726977-30729477 GCF_006345805.1 Octopus sinensis
ACTTATAAGACTCATTGTGGCAAAATTCCATACAATGTCATCCTACCTTCTTTAGAATTTCTGTCAAGTTTAAAAGACTTCCAGCTTATGTTTAACCGTTTCCCTGTCCAAAACCTTTTCGTAAGTTCCTGCTAAACGTCCGTGATTGTTTTTAATCTCAGCCATTTTTCTGGTAATTTTTCATACGTTTTGAGTAATAAAAGTTTTCCTTTAAGTCTCGAGTTACTCTAATGGTTGAAAACAATAAAGAATGTGAACCAAATGCCATAAACAATCCTAAATTGTTTCAAACATGAGAGCCAGGGAAATATGTCTTGCGTATCTCGTATGTCAAGCAAAGCGTTAACATAATATGTCGTATGACACTTGTGACATCTTCTGAAGATGTTCGCTTGTCGTCGATATGGCGACAATGTTTCAAATCAGTCTTTGATGACATAAGATTTTTTCATACAAAACTTGGCGAAAAGTTCCAAGTCTCTGTCCAAACAGACCTATTTGTCGAGTTTCTTATTCTTGGCAGGATTTGTGTACGTAACGGATTACTCCCAAGGTAACCTTAAGTATCTACAAGCTTTCAATATTCTTTCAAGTGCTTGAAACCCTCCTGAAAATATTTCTTATCCCTAAGAGTCTAATTTTCTGTAGAAGCTCTACAGAACATTCCATTCCAATCTCCTTCAACCATTTCTCAGTTCCTAAGGCACCAATTATCACGAGCACAGCATTTACAGTTTTCATACTTCAAATTCTTGCAATTTCAAATTTTAAGGGGTTATACGTTTTTTTTAATTTTCATCCTCTTTTTTTACAATTCCGGAATCAAACGGCCGTGATGGATCAAATAGTAAACAACTTCGCTTATTATTGTTATCTTGTTTATTATTTTGAAGGTTCTTATCCAATCCACTTGAAGAGGAAAGACCCATAAATTTTTGCATTTCTCCGATCCCAGCATTCTTTCGATCCGATGGTCATACCATGTACCTCCAACTTCAAATCCTCATTTCTGACAAAGCTTCCTGGGCAAAACTTTCACAACTTGGTCATGCCCCCGGTTCTTATATTTTCCCTGAGCCAACTTGGAACATTCTGTAGCAATGTGTACCTGTGTCTCATACCAAATACCGCTCAATTTCTCTGACTCCTTCCCCTCATACACATATTTTCTTATGTTGTTTGTCTTTATCGCTTGAACTTCAGCTGCTTTAATACGGCTCTCCGTTTCGCCTTTTAATTGTCCTTTTCTTTTACACAAATCCTCAATGTACTACCGACATATTTCCGGGTTTTCTCGAGACAAACACCAGTTTCCAGGCTTATAATAGTATATCTGCGTTTAGTATCATATACAGGCTGTTATTTTTAATTAATACTGCTTTAATTGCTACGAACGAATATGTGTGTGTGTGTGTGGAGAGGGAGAGAGAAAGAGCTACATATATACATCCTCATACATACGTACATACATACATACATACATACGTACGCACATACATACATGCATACATATATACATAGGTACATATATACATACATGCGTACATACATACATACGTACATATGCACATACATGTATACGTACATACATACGTACGTACATACATTCATACATACATACGTCCGTACATACATACATACATACATACATACATACATACATACATACATACATACGTACGCACATACATACATGCATACATATATACATAGGTACATATATACATGTATACGTACATACATTCATACGTACATATGCACATACATGTATACGTACATACACATATACGTCCGTACATACATACATACATACATACATACATACATACATACATACATACATACATACATACATACATACATACATACATGCAAAGTAAAAGTGCACAGTGCCACAGAACACAGTCCTACTTAACCAATTCCTCTGCCAACAACGAAGAATTCCCCAGCGACGAATTCCCGTCGTTCTTCCCGATTGCTAAGCTGCGATAAATTCATAAACTCCAAACCAGGCAATCTTAACGGACCGCATGGCTAATCCCGTTCTTATCTCACGTTATCCTCGTCATTAAAACAAGAGAGTTATATATTTAAGAGAAGCTAACTTAAAACAAGAACAGGAAATGGAAACAAAAAATTCGCGAGAATGAGACAAATGCAAGGAAGGAATTTGGGAGAAACGAGATTCTCATCCCGGTGCTGTGGTTGGTTCTTCTCTGTTCATTGCTCGTAGATTTCGTTATAATTCGTGTATTTAGGATCGATGCAAGACATTCAAAATATTACCAAATTGCCGAGAATAATTATAGTATTATGCAATCGTGCTACACACTAGAATCGTTTGGTTGCTGATCTTACCATCACTGGCTCGGGAATGAAATTTGCTTAGTGGGGTGCAAACCCAGGTCCAAATATATTTACAAACAAGGTCTTGTTTGATGTTATTTTTGTGTTTTGTTTTTTGAGAAGGAACCTAACTTCAAGCTATTTTTTACACATC
>NC_043007.1:30734477-30739477 GCF_006345805.1 Octopus sinensis
ATTGCTACCCGGATTAAAACTAACACGTGTAATCAGCATGCTGTATCCGGTCTGCTTGGCGGGAATCTGAAGCAGCAGCAGCAGCACCAGTAGTGGTAGTAGTAGTAGTAGTAGTAGTAGTAGTAGTAGTAGTAGTAGTAGTAGTAGTAGTGGCAGCAGCAGCAGAAGCAGCAGTAACTACATCAACAACAGTAGCGGAAGTAGCAACAACGACAGCAAGCAACAGCAGCAACGGCGGCAACAGCAGCGGCAGCCGCAGCAGCAGCAGCAGCAGTAGCCGCAGCATTGGCAACAGCAAATAACACCAACGACAGCAGCAACAAGTAGATCATCAGAAGTAGTATTAACGATAACAGGAACAGCAGCAGCAGTAGCAGCAGCAGCGGGAAAAAATACCAACAGCAAGGAGAGCAAGCAACAAGAAGAAGAGGAAGGAGAGGAAGGCGAAGACGATGGAGAGCAAGAGCAGCATCAACTGCGACAAGCGGCTGCAACGAATGCACCACTCGCAACTGGTGCTTTTAACAATCTACAACGCATTGGTTTCACTTGAAATCAATACAACACAACTATTTGCATTCGGACTGCTGTTGTTGTTGTTGTTGATGCTATTATATTTATTCCAGTAGAAACAGGTTTCTTTTGTGTCAAAGGCGGTGGTGAGGATGGTGGGTTCGAGTTACACTTGTTTTTTTGTTTAAATATTCATTTGTAAATTAGCGGTGTTTTTTTTAATTATTATTATTATTTATACTGTTATTATTTTAAGTGAGTGGTTAACAGAAAGCTATCATAACTTACTATGGAGTCCCAGAATTGCTTTTTAGCATACATATATTTGCCATTCGGAGATACGAGTTCGATTTCCAGTAAAAGCCAGAGTATTTAGCACCAACCCAACCGTGGCTATCCTATCTAGCTCATGGTTATCTAAGACCGCATTATTGAATAAGTCTTTTTCTTCTTTATGTTAGTAAGAAGTGATGTAGGAGATGTTTGGCTGACATTTTTAGCATATTTAGCTACCAAAGGGTTTCCTTCTTTGACTCATATTCACATACGTAAAACAGTGAAATGTTATTATTTGGGAGAGATTTAGCTGCTATTTCTACCAGGTTTATTTACCATGTAATGGTCTCCCTCACCGATTCAGACGTACATGTATTTAGACAGAAAATAGAATTTAATTTGAAAGAAATTTGGTTACTATTTCAAACAAATTGAGCGAGTTGGATCGTCCGTCAAAAGATCTTAGTGGATAGTGTAGACTTAATAAATAATCTCTAGTATATAACTGGTATTCATTTTAATGCGCCTTGGGGAATTAATGATAAATAATTACCGGTGGGATTTGGGCACAGAAAGCAAAGATATAAACATTTTAAGCGACACTCCAGTGGTTGTGTTGGTCACCACTAAAAATAGCATTGTGGATTGTCAGAATTGGAGTGTCAAACAAAACACCTTTTGAATTATGTTCCCTTACACTTTGAGTTCAATTCCCTCCAATAAAGCTTGAAGCTTTCTACTTAAGTGAAGGTGCGTGGCGTAGCGGTTAGGGCGTTGCACTCACGATCAGAGGATATCATCGTTTCGATTCCTGGACCGGTTGCTGTGTTGGGTTCTTGGGCAAAACACTTCCTTTCACGTTGCCCCTGTCCACTCGGCTGTAAATGGGAAACCCCTGCAACGAACTGGTGCCGCACTCAGAGACGATCTTGTGATCTCGGTCACTTGTTCTTGATGGAAACCAGGCAACTGTCTCTATGACTCCTAGGACATGCGACAGAAATACCCAGGGAGTTGCTGATGGTTACTTAGGTTTGTATAAGAAGCCATTCGCTGTGTAGCGGGGTGGGGTACTGGCAAAATCGTTACAATGATACACAAAATATCATGAGATATCTCTATGACCCTACACGTTCTGAGTTCAAATTCCGCCAAGGACAGCTTTGCATTTCGTCCTTTTCATGTTGATGAAATGAAGTACCAGTCACATATTGAGGCCGTGTCAAATTCTCGTGTCCGTGTTAGAAACAATTACATGTGTATTGACAGAATTGTTAAGGTATTGCAAAATATGCTTTGTGGCAATTGTCCCGGACCGTTTCGTTCTTGGGTTCAAACTTTACCATGGCGCTCTTTGCTCTTCGGCTTTTTGGAGTCATTAAAATAAAGTACCAGTGAAGTACTGAAGTCAGTTTAATCGGCGAACAAAATTGCTATGTTGGTGCCTAAATTTGAAACAATTATTATTGGTTTCAAAGATTGGTACAAGGCCAAAGACTTCGGGGGTGGAGGGGGTAAGTGGATTACATCGACCCCAGCGCTCAAATTTGTACTCTTTTCATTGACCCCGAAAGGATTAGAGACAAAGTTGACCTCAGCAGAATTTCATCCCAGAACGTAAAGAACTGGTAAAAATACCACTAAGCATATAGTCCGGCGTGGTAACGATTCTAGCAGCTGGCCGTCGTTCAGACCCAATCATTGTTCGTATTAAACCAGGGGGCACCTGCCAAAGGTTAATTTACTCGAATAAACCTATCGTCTGCGGATTTATTTCCGGTCATGCGTTGTCAATCTATAATACTACGTGAGGCACAACCTTACTAAAAATAAACAAAGAACTCTTGGCTGAAAAGGTTTGGAAGACATCTAAATCATTATATTAGCTGGTAATGTTTTGTGAGGTTATCCTCGGACCGAATGAAAAACGAAACGGAGACACAAATAATTCACAAGCAACACAAAAATTATGCTGTGAGGAAAATACGTGTTAAAAGAAGTGAATAACGAATGAGTGATGGATAAAGTTTAGTCTTCTTCATCTGGCACAGGTGCGCCCTTACAAATTGTTAGGAGATACTTGATGTAAATGGTGGCGTTTTTCGCAAAGTATTTCAGACTTGGGTTTCGAAACTTTGCAAGATTCGTTGGTGTTGCTGAAGATTAGCCCATTTCCAGCAGTACATAGATTACGCCTTCACAACCATTAAAGTAAAATCTGTTCCTGTGTACGGCGTCATATCAAGCTCTATATCATTCGCTATATATACATACACACACACATACACACACACATACACACATACACACACACACACATATATATATATATTTATATATATATATATATATATATATTATATATATATATATATATATATATATATATACTTATATATAGATATATATATATATATATATATATATATATATATATATATACACATACATATATATACATATATATATACATATATATAATCATCAAAATCATGCATACACGCATGCACATACAAACATATATACATGTGTGTATATGTGTGTGTGTATGTATAGACAGACAGACAGACAGACAGACAGACAGACAGACAGATAGATAGATAGATAGATAGATAGATAGATAGATAGATAGATAGATAGATAGATAGATAGATAGATAGATGGATGGACAGATAGAAAGTATATACTTAAATATATGCAAATATATGTATATATTAGTAAACGTTCTCAGCACTACCTTGCCAAAATTTTCGACAGGCTGTCGGCACTGTAAATACGTATAGCAAAACATGACTTTGCAGGCACACACACACACACACACACACACACACACACACACAACACAGGGCATAATTCAACTAAATCTATTTCATTACAATAAATCTATAAAAATGTTGTTTTATTCTAACATTACATCGAGTGTTTAATGCTGCAATATATTATTCTGTGTACAACGCACACTCTATACAATGCATTATAAATTATCAATAACGTTTCGACAATACACTAAATATTTTATCAAGCCATTTCCCTCCGCTGTGATCACAAAATCTACACAATATCATACATTATCGCTATTTGACATAAACCTTGTTGTCGATACAGCTTTAATGGTGATAGCGTTGATAGTGCTGATAATGGCTGCGTGGTGAGAAGCTTGCTCCTCAACCAAATGGTTCTGGGTTGAGTCGCTCTGCGTGGCACCGTGGGCAATGTGTCTTCTACTGTAGCATCAAGCCAACCAAAGCCTTCTCAATGGATTTGGTTGGAAGGAAACTGAAAGAAGCACGTCGTGTTTATATATATATATATGTGTGTGTGTGTGTGTGTGTGTGTGTGAGTCTTTTTGTCTGTGTTTGTTTCCCATCCCCGCTTGACAACCGGTGTTGATGCGTTTACGTTTCCGTAACTTAGCGGTTCGGTAAACGAAAGTGATAGAATACTCAGCATGCTTCAAAAGAATACTGGGGTCGATTCGTTTCGCTAAAATTCGTTAAAGTGGTGCTATAGCATGGCCGCAGTCTAATGATTGAAACAAGAAAAAGCAAAAATATTCTCATTTAAATGAAATCTCCATCTTCTATTTATCACAAAATATACAAAATAATTCAAATTTATCAATCTATAAAATAATGTCCGATATAAATATTGGTTGGGTGGTTGTCTGGTTGGTTGAATGATATTTTTCAGTCACACTTTGCGTCATATAGAGAGAAGGGAGAGAAAGTAAAAGAAACACACAGAGTTAGCGTAAGAGGTGCCGGATGAGCGCTCATACTAGGCTTGGTGACGCACAACGAGTAAAGAATGCCACTGCCTTTCATCGACTCTGCCTTTCCTCATTTCGGGGGTCGATAAAAGAAGTACCAGTTGAACACTGGGGTCAATGTAATCGACTATCCCCTCCTCCAAAATTGCTGCCCTTGAGGCAAAATTCGAAGCCGTATAACTTCATAGTAAGGTGGCGCGTTGGCAGATTTTTCCTTTCATTCTTTCGGGGTCGAAAAAACAAGTATCAGTCTTCGGTGAATGTAATGGCCATAGCCCCTCCACCATCATTATAACCTCATAGTGCGTCAGCAAGCTGGCAGAATCGTTAGCAGGACGGGAAAAATGCTTAGCGGCGTCTCATCCGTACTTACGTTCTGAGTTCAAATTCAGTTGTGGTTGACTCTACCTCTAATTAAAAAATATTTTTGTTGTTTTTGTAA
>NC_043007.1:30744477-30749477 GCF_006345805.1 Octopus sinensis
TCTCCATTTCTTTTAAAGAAACGTTGTCATCTGTTGATATTGGTACATCAATTAGAAAGCATTTTTTCTTGATGAACTCTGACAACTATATCCGGCATATCGGCCTTAATTTCTCTATCTGTGTGTATTGGCATATCCCATAATATGGTTGCCTTTTCATTTTCTGTGACCTTTTCTGATGTGTGTCTATACTATCCTTTTTTTTCTGTTGTCATTCCATAGTGCTGTCGTGTCTGTGATGGCAGAGAAAGGCGGCAAACTGGTAGAAACGTTAGCACGCCGGGCGAAATGCGTAGCCGTATTTCGTCTGTCGATACGTTCAGAGTTCAAATTCCGCCGAGGTTGACATTGCCTTTCATCCTTTCGGGGTCGATAAATTAAGTACCAGTTACGCACTGGGGTCAATGTAATCGACTTAATCCCTTTGTCTGTCCTTGTTTGTCCCCTCTGTGTTTAGCCCCTTGTGGGTAGTAAAGAAATATATATTCCTTCTCAGCCAGGACTGAGCAGCCAGAGACCATATGGTTTATTGTTGTTGTTGTTGTTGTTGTTGTTGTTGTTGTTGTTGTTGTTGTAGCTATTGATACGTTGAAGCCTTTCTAATCATTTATTTTTTTATCATTTCAGGCAGAGCAACTAAATGATGAGCAGATTGCAGGTAAGCTACAGATTCACACAAGAGAATTATTCCCAACTTCATTTTCAAAAGCATCGTATGCACCAATACTGTCATCCCCATAACCCCCACTAACACCATCGTCATCACTGTCACCATATCCCAGTCTACTTGAGCACATTCTATCACATGTCTATTTTCCGTCACAACACACTCTGTGATATCAACATAGATAGAACATCTTTATATATAAAAGTGAAGTTGTGCGTCTGTCTCCTACGATTTAGATTCCTAACTACTCCCACATTTTGCGGTGCAGTTTAACCAAAACCGGGTATCTTATAGTCGTGATTCATATCGAACCCTTCTGGGTATTAGCGCGCGTCTACGATGAGTCTACGATTTTTAAAAAATTTACCATCATTTTTTCCATTTTAATGCATTTTTTGCTATTATATAAGGGAAGTAACTCTCTAAAATGTCTACGATGAGTAACGATTTTAAAAAAATTTACCATCATTTTTTTTCCATTTTTAAAGCATTTTTTTGCTATTTTTTGGCTATAACTCTCTAAAAATGCTTATATAGTTATTTCCCTTACAAACCCGAGCAACGCCGGGCGATACTGCTAGTCATATATATAGAACAATGTGTTCTATAGAACATCATGTATAGCTTCCTTCAACAGAAACAACGCTTCAGTCTGGCCAACGTTCGTCGTTTAACTGGCATTCAAGCTATGACAAACCGATTACATTTCTGCTTTTTCCTTTTAAGAATTATTCAATATTATCTATTCTGGTGCCGATAAGATATATGTGCGAAAACAACTCTTCCAAAATTCGCAATTTCTCGAACGGAATATCACAAAAATCCGTTCTTTCGCTAAATATTTTCACTCACTCCCTACACGACCTTCTCACGCCATCTTAGGCCATACACACAGCTGCACATGCAGACGACATCGCATTCACATCTTCCCGCTATTTTCCAGACACTGCTGCACAAGACTACTGCCAACTCTTATATCGATCGCCCAGAACCCTCATTCGAAAACAAAAACCTTAAAATATCTTTTAAAAAACAACCTAGTGTCCCCTTCCTTAACAACAACACAACGGGGCCATCAGATGTAACTAATCCTCACACAATAACAACCTGAATTTATCACACACACACACACGCACAAACACACACCAACAACAACATCGACAATAACAGTGCTAACAGTGGGACCGCTAGATAGTAACTCAACCTGCTAGAAATATTAGTTCATTCTCCCTCAAATTAAACATTACTATTTTGAAAATAAAGTAACACGATGGTTGAAAATAAAGTAACACGGTGGTTGAAATTGAACGATCCCACCCTAGTCTGGAGAAACTAGAAATGGTCTCCTAAAGTTAAATGACGCCCACCCCGAAGTGGAACGACTTCAAATTGTCTACACTTGTTGAACGTATCCCACTCATGTTTAGGACAAACTATTTTCGTGAACAACTACTAAGAATATTTTTGAAATGTCTAAACAGACACGAAATATTTATTGATCGGGTCTTATCGGAGCGAATTCGTTCAATTTAGTTATCACTATTTTTAATTAATATATCAGTTTCTTATTAACTTCACAAACTATATGTGTATCTGAACTCACACACACACATATATATGCATGAATGAATGTATGAATGAATGCATGTGTGTGTATATATATATATGTATATATGTATGTATATATATGTGTATATATGTATGTATACATATATATGTATATATTTATGTGTATATATATGTGTGTGTATATATGAATGTATATACATACATGTATACACATATATATATATGTTTATATATATATATATATATTATATATATATATATATATATATATATATATATATATATATATACACATACATGTATATACATATTGTTTAAAGATCCAATAGAAATAGATTGCTTTCGGTTGCACGTTTAAATTGATATATATATATATATATATATATATATATATATCAGTTAATAATTATAGGAGTTGAATATGAACTGCTTCTTGTCACATGCTCCATCCTGAACGGTTGCCGGATCATGTAGGAACGCTGTTAAAGCCCATACGAGTACAACACGTTTCAAGCATGAAACTTGAATTAGATCACGTATAACTTTTCCATTCATTAAATGATGTTTAACAGTCGCTGAATCGCATTTTTTTTTTGCTGATCCTACAAACAAGCGAACAATACACACGAGCGCATGCACACACACAAACATACACACATACACACACATAAACACACGTACACACGCACACATATGTACCTATAATAAGCCATATGTACGAGGTATTTCTGAAAAGTAACGGGACTGGCGTCACAAACAATTTATTTCAATTTCAAACAACAATGTCCATGGTTTCTCTTTCAAAATAATCCCTTTCCAGTCTAATGCACTTTTTCATCCTTCTCTGCCACGTTTCTATGCACTGCTGAAAAGATCCAACTGGGATACCCCTTAGCTCCATTGTTATGGCCCTCTTGATGACCTCCACGCCTTCAAAACGGTCCCCTTAATGATCCCCTTGAGGTTGGAGAAAAGAAAAAAGTCACACGGAACAACATCAGGTGAATAGGGAGGCTGTTCCAGTTCAGCGATGTTCTTCTCGGTCAGGAACTGCCGGATGACGAGCAAAACGAAGTGTTTGGGTACAAAAATTGCAGGATAAAAAATATGACATTTTCATGAGAGATGGAAGGTCAGTCATCGACTCAGATGAAGACATTTGCCGAGCAGCTCCACGGACCCACACGAAATATATGCCGTGAGTTGATAGTGGAATATGCATTAAGAAACAATGTTACGGTCCCTGATTCTTGGCAAGAAAACGGAATGATCGGCGGGCATTTTTGGATATCCTCTAAAGGTAGAAACCATTTATCAATTCGAACACCAGAGGTCACATCTCTTTCTACAGCAAGTGATTCAATCGCTATAACGTTGGCAAGTTTTACGACAACTTAAAGAGTGTTATGGACCTGCACCTGTTTGAATGCCACAACATTTATAACACAGATGAAGCCGGGAGTATAGTTTTGATGTTCGACGTTTCTAATCTTATTTAGTTTTTTTTCTTTTCGGGGAGTAAGCCTCCTTCTAATTTGCATTTCTTGATATGATGTTGTTCAAAACAAACCACAAATCATTTCTATGTAGTTATGTAAGTGTTTTATCTTTGCTTACAATCAATTAAAATATCACTTATCCCAAGTCGCCCTATGTCCCAACTCTCCCCTATACTCTCACCAACTCTCACCACCCTCTGGAAGATTAGGTCAAATCACTACCCTTTAAAAAGTGGGCCCTTGTTGTTTCAGTTTACACCCATTTGAAACTATATCCCTGGAATAAATATGTTACAAGTCTATGAATGTTACAAGTTGGTAAAGAATTCTTTCTTATGCACAGAGAGCCCGTATCATATTGAACTGTAAAAAATGACCCAACTCGCCCAAGGTGTCCCTACTCAGGGCGTTGTGAGCAGGTGCATTTTCGTGACGAAGAAACCACGATTTGCGCTGCCACAGCTCTCGTCTCTTCTCGCGCACTGAAGGAAGCAAACGCCACAGGTTCTCTTTGTAGATTTGGTGGTTGATCGTCTGGCCTTGTGACACGAACTCACTGTGGACGATACCCATACGTCACACAGCACACTCTGGCCCTTTACTTTCCAGTCAGATCTCGTATATGTATATATATATATATATATATACATTATTTGCATATGTATGTGTGTCTAGCCATGCCTTCAATGAGATCGAACAAACAAATGTACGACCCGTCCTTGACATCTGCAGAATAAATAACAAAATAAGTCCAATATTACCACACACATCTCCTTCCCCGTATAACTACCATTCCTTCCTCTCGCAACGACTTGTATATATAAATATATATGTAGATAGACAGACAGACAAACACATAGATAGATAGATAGATAGATAGATAGATAGATAGATAGATAGATAGATAGATAGATAGATAGATAGATAGATAGATAGATAGATAGATAGATATATGGAGAAAGAGGGAGAGAGATAGATAGATAGATAGATAGATAGATAGATAGATAGATAGATAGGTAGGTAGGTAGATAGATAGATAGATAGATAGATATAGATAGATAGATAGATAGATAGATAGATAGATAGATGATAGATAGATAGATAGATAGATAGATGGGTATTGCATAGAATAATTTATATTTAGATATTTATACGTACATTTATTTGTACATATATATATATATATATATATATATATGCGTGTGTATGTATTACTATGTATGTTTCTGCTTGCATGCGTGTGTATGCTTTGTGCATATGTATGC
>NC_043007.1:30754477-30758670 GCF_006345805.1 Octopus sinensis
TACGGCTACGCATTTCGCCCGGCGTGCAAACGGTTCTGCCAGCACGCCGCCTTATTAGGCTACATATATTTATATCAGCCCTTGATACCGTGTTGACTGAGATCCCCGTTGATAGGCCCCTGATCATTAAAAATAAAGTGTTAACGCTTACTCTACGCAAATTAGTAGCCTCAGTTTTCTGTCGCTACCATATCCTCTCACAAGGCTCTGGTCGGTCCGAGGCTATAGAAGGAGACACTCCCCCAAGGGGACTGAACCCGGAACTATGTGGTTGGTAAGCAAGCTACTTACCACACAGCCGCGCCTGCATCCTTTTTTTTTTAGATAGACAGATGCAAATATATCAGAAGACATGTATGTGGGGTGGGGTGGGGTGTATCTATGCATTTCATAGCAACTCATACACTATCGATGAATTTCTAATTTTGATGAGTATTTTCTGATTTTTTCTTCCCCACAGAATTCAAGGAAGCCTTCGACCTGTTTGATAAAGATGGGGATGGTGCCATCACAACCAAGGAACTTGGTACTGTGATGCGTTCGTTAGGACAAAATCCATCAGAGTCAGAACTGCAGGACATGATTAACGAAGTCGATGTTGATGGTAAGTGTCCGTGTTCGATCTCACCATTGTGCGTCTCTGTGTCTCATACAGCTTTTTGATTTCCAATGAAAAATCTAGAAATACGAAAATTCTTTGCCACAACTAAGAGAAACTGCAGCAGTAACAATGACAGTGTTGTCGATGATATTTGTAATAATAATAATAATAATAATAATAATAATAATAATAATAATAATAATAATAATAATAATAATAATAATAATAATAATAATAATAATAATAATAATAATAATAATGATAATAATAATAAATAATAATAATAAAAATAATAATAAAAATAATAATAAAAATTATAATAATAATAATAATAATAATAATAATAATAATAAAAATGATAATAATAATAATAATAATAATAATAATAATAATAATAATAATAATAATAATGATAATAATAATAAATCTCCTTCACATTACATCCTACAGTTCCAAATAAGGACCCAGTGGAGAGTGCTGTGAGATACTCATCCACAATGTGTCCGAAAACATCAGGATGTTCACGGTTGGATTATCTTTGAGACCACCTAGGGTTAAATAGGGATGATATTCGCAAAAACAAAATCAACAATAATTCGGTTCTAACATTTCTTATTTTCTTACAGGAAGTGGTACGATTGACTTCCCAGAATTCTTAACCATGATGGCCAGAAAGATGCGAGACAGTGACACGGAAGAGGAGCTACGGGAAGCCTTCCGAGTGTTTGACAAGGATGAAAATGGCTACATTTCTGCGGCCGAGTTACATCACGTGATGACAAATCTAGGAGAAAAGCTTACTGAAGAAGAAGTTGACGAAATGATCCGTGAAGCTGATATTGATGGCGATGGTCAAGTTAATTACGAAGGTAGGTCCTAACAACAAAATCACAATTTTTTAAAAATGATTTTCCATTTTACTGGACCCTCGTCTGTTGCTCTGTCTCACTCTCGTCCGCTCTCTTTAGGTATATATTTAGGCGCAGGTGTGGCTGTGTGGTTTCTGAGTTCAGTCCCACTGCGTGGCACCTTGGGCAAGTGTTTCTGCTATAGCCTCGGGCCGACCAAAGCCTTGTGAGTGGATTTAGTAGACAGAAACTGAAAGAAGCTCGTCGTGTATATATGTGTGTGTATATATGTATGTGTGTGTATATATGTATGTGTGTGAAAGAATCCTGTCGCATATATGTATATGTGTGTGTGTGTGTGTGTGTGTGTGTGTGTTGTTTGTGTGTCTGTGTTTGTCCCCTACCATCGCTTGACAACCGATGTTGATGTGTTTACGTCCCCGTAACTTAGCGGTTCGGGAAAAAACCTAATATAATAAGTACTAGGGACCGATTTCTTCGACTAAAGGTGGTGTTCCCGCATGGCTACAGTCAAATGACCGAAACGAGTAAAAGAATAAAAGAATATATATATAAATCTCAAAAATGTTAACAAGAACGCAACAGAAAACAATAAAACATCCGGGCAGTTAGACGATGCGAACACGGACAAGAAAAACAATAGAAAGACGGAGAGAAAAAAATGCAACTCAGAACGTAGCAGCAGAAGAAATACCACTAAGCATTTCGCCTGGCGTGCTAACGATTCTTTTCTCCTTTAGGCACAAGGCACGAAATTTTAGGGGAAGGGGCTAATCGAATTGATCGACCCCAGTACCCAACTGGTACTTAATTCATCGACCTCGAAATGATGAAAGGCAAAGCTGACCTCGGCGGAGTTTAAACTCAGAACGTAGCGGCAGACGAAATAGCGCTAAGCATTTCGCCCGGCGTGCTAACGATTCTTATTTCTTTACTGCCCACAAGAGGCTAAACACAGAGGGGACAAATAAGGACAGACAAACGGATTAAGTCGATTACATCAGAGCGTAGCCTTAGGTAGTGTTTGTTAAGTGTCGGACCAGAAGCTTTGCGATGTTAAGTCACGTCTCTGAGTTCAAACCTCGGTGACGTTGATAAAATGAGTACCAGTCATTGAATGTAGATGCTCGAGAAATCTCCTCCCTACCCTTGTGCTGGTGTGAGATTATGACGGAAATCTCAAGCATTTTATAACACGTGCATTTTATAAACAGAATCGAAATGATTTTTTTTTATCGTCTGTATCTTTTGTATGCCCAGGATTTTATGAGTTGGGATAGTTTTATAGCGCGCATAATGAGAAAGTGTTACTAAGGGTTGTTATTGAAAAGAAAGGGACCCTGTGAATGACGCCCTCCACATATCTCTAGCGACGCAGTGTAGCAGACTCTGGGGGCGGGGGTGAGGCAAAAAGAGAGAGCAGAAGAATCGAACGAATGTTCGACATCACTATTTGACAGATTATTTATTAAACGTAGGAGATGGCCGCGGCAGAATTTGAACTCAGAACGTTCCCACAAAGCACTTATCCTACGCTCTAACCATTCTGCTAATCTTAAAGTCTTCGCTTAATTGAAATTACGAAGCATCTGCTGTCAGTCACACATGTTTTTCATTCATTTTCTATCCAAAATGTTGTCTATCTTTCTCCCATGAGTCTTCTATCTCTCTCTCTCTCTTTCTCTTTCCTTCTCTTTCTCTCTCTCTCTCTCTCACTTTCTTACACTAACTCTCTATCTCTTTATCTCTCTCACTCTTTCTCTTTTACAGAATTCGTGAAGATGATGACGTCAAAGTGAACCCTATGAACTTGTGCAGATTTCTACATCTGTGATATTATATTTTCAAGCTTATGTGTCCTGAACAGACAAAGAGGGAGAGAGACAGAGAGAGAGAAAGAGAGAGAGAGATGGACAGAAATAGAAAGAAGGGGGAGGAGGAAAGAAGAGGGAAACAAGAACAATGAAAGAAAGTTTGAAGGAAAGAAAATGAAAGAAAAGAACTTATTGCTATGAAACGAAAATGCAAAGGAATTATAAAATGTAAAAAAAAAATAATTAATATTGATGAATATTTGAAGAAGACCATTATTCGGACAGGAAAAATAATGGTCAGAATGGAAGTAAAAGAGAAAATAATTCAGAAATGTGGAAGAAGAGAAAGAAAAAATATTAATGATAAAAAAAATAATAATAATAATAAGTAAATAAAACTGGAAAATACTTCTTTTAAAAAAAGAAAAAGGAAAATATATAAAACTCTTCGATCGGAATGGAAAAGTAATTTAACGATTTAATAAAGCTAATGATTGTCATGATGATGATGACAATAACAATAATAATTATGGCTATTATATTATAAATATATATATATAGTCGATTGTAATAAGGATTGTCATAATACTTTTTTAATGGACGCGAAGAAACAAAGCGAAATGTTATTGTCAGTGGCCATTACGAAGGGAGATAACTTGGGTGTCAGAACTTTCCAGCATATACTTCCGGTGGCTCTGGATGTATGAAAATATACGAAAATATATCAAAATATGTGAAACTATGAAATTTATGAAAATTTTATGAAAATTCTCCCTTAAATTTTTGCCGTGTCTTGCAATCGGATCCGGTTTGGGCTTTTAAAATATATTTCAAAACAGAAAATAAAAAAAAATGAAAGTACGTTTCTGTAAAACCAAAATGAGAAAAAGAAGTTTAAGGCTGTGGAAT
>NC_043007.1:30763770-30771270 GCF_006345805.1 Octopus sinensis
TAAAAACAATAGATTACATCAACAATAATTTTTCTAATTTTCTGTCTAGTTACCTCCCTTTACGGTCTGGCTTTAAAACCTCTCCGATCAATGGGGATGGCCAAAAAGGACTAAATACCAGTAATTTACTGAGATCATTGCTGATTACATACGCCTCTTCCCTAAGAAATGTGTATGATCACATTCCATAGCAGAGAGAACTTCTCAAGCAAAGTCTTGTAGCAGAGCCAGACAATTAGTCGTGCAGAATTTCCTCGTGTACTTTTTACGTACTAAGATCAAACCCAACGGGAGGCGATTTTGCGCTTTGATATTTCTTGGGTCGATTAAATAAATTGTCAGCCAAAATTCTGGGCATCGGCTGATACGTCTTCTTTCTTTGTGATATCTGCATATATTTGAAACTAATATCATTGCTGTATTACAATCATCTATGTTGAGAGCATTTGGCCTTAACAATACTGAAGTTTAATGAGACCATTTTTATTTCATTTTGCTTCTTAAAGCTCTCCAGCTTATTTGATGCGGTTAATTCTGTGAGGGCAGAAGGCAACCAGTTGTCGAGGGTTTCACAGGGCCTTATTATTATTATTATTATTATTATTATTATTATTATTATTATTATTATTATTATTATTATTATTATTATTATTATTATTATTATTATTATTATTATTATTAGAGCGGCGAGCTGGCAGGACGGCTAGTACGCTAGGCGGTATGCTTAACGGTATTTTGTCCGTCTTTACGTTCTGAGTTCAAATTCCGCCGGGGTCGACTTTGCCTTTCATCCTTTCGGTGTCGATAAAAAGAGTACCAATCGAGTACTGGGGTCGATGTAATCGACTTAACCCTATCCCCCAAAATTTAGTAGAAAGGATTATTATTACTATTTTCATCATCATCATCATCATCATCATCATCATCATCATCATCATCATTATTATTATTATTATTATTATTATTATTATTATTATTATTTGCTCAGGCTTCAATAAAATATATAAACGGTATCAGTTTGAAAACTAGATTAAGCGTATACAAATCTTGTCTATTGAGCACACTTTTGTATGGGGCAGAAACATGAACTCCCTACTACAGACATATAAAGAAACTTGAAACCTTTCCCGTGTGCTGTCTGAGCCATATCTGCAACATAAAATAGCAAAATAAGATATCAAATGTCCAAATTTTAGAAGAATGTGATACCTCTAGTATCAAATACACGCTACAGAGAGTTCAGTGCAGATGGGTAGGACATATGGTTCGAATGCAAGGTGATCGCATTCCGAAAATTCTTTTTTATTGCCAACAAGTTGAGGGATTTCGCAGAAGAGGAAGACCCTGGCTAAGATATTAGAATAAGTTGAAGCAATAACTAAAATCCCTACAGCTTCATGTAACCATCTTGGGATATTTATTGTCTAGATCGATATGAGTGGTATAAAATGTGTTATGATGCATCTCATCAATTTGAGTTGAAGAATATAGAACAATTAAAGAACTTTATCCTGTAATCAAAAGACACATTTGTCCAATCGCAGGCATCAGCGTCCCCATTGTGACGTCATAGCAAAATCCCTTTCTGGACTCAAATTCCATGCAGGCATCCATCGCAAACAGACGCAGCTCCTTTTGTTTTTAATCCCTTTCTTTTTTTTATTTTTAATCCTTTCCTTCAAACACTCATCCGTCAAAATCGACGAGAGATACCATTATTTTTATTATTATTATTATTATTATTATTATTATTATTATTATTATTTTATTATCATTATTATTATCATCATCATCACCATCCTCATCATCATCATCACATCATCATCATCATTATTATTATTATTATTATTATTATTATTATTATTATTATTTGCTCAGGCTTCAATAAAATATATAAACGGTATCAGTTTGAAAACTAGATTAAGCGTATACAAATCTTGTCTATTGAGCACACTTTTGTATGGGGCAGAACATGAACTCCCTACTACAGACATATAAAGAAACTTGAAACCTTTCCCGTGTGCTGTCTGAGCCATATCTGCAACATAAAATAGCAAAATAAGATATCAAATGTCCAAATTTTAGAAGAATGTGATACCTCTAGTATCAAATACACGCTACAGAGAGTTCAGTGCAGATGGGTAGGACATATGGTTCGAATGCAAGGTGATCGCATTCCGAAAATTCTTTTTTATTGCCAACAAGTTGAGGGATTTCGCAGAAGAGGAAGACCCTGGCTAAGATATTAGAATAAGTTGAAGCAATAACTAAAATCCCTACAGCTTCATGTAACCATCTTGGGATATTTATTGTCTAGATCGATATGAGTGGTATAAAATGTGTTATGATGCATCTAATCAATTTGAGTTGAAGAATATAGAACAATTAAAGAACTTTATCCTGTAATCAAAAGACACATTTGTCCAATCGCAGGCATCAGCGTCCCCATTGTGACGTCATAGCAAAATCCCTTTCTGGACTCAAATTCCATGCAGGCATCCATCGCAAACAGACGCAGCTCCTTTTGTTTTTAATCCCTTTCTTTTTTTTATTTTTAATCCTTTCCTTCAAACACTCATCCGTCAAAATCGACGAGAGATACCATTATTTTTATTATTATTATTATTATTATTATTATTATTATTATTATTATTATTATCATTATTATTATCATCATCATCACCATCCTCATCATCATCATCATCATCATCGTCATCATCATCCTTACCATTATCATGGCGCTGGTTAGCGGAATCGCTGAAGTGAGACGAGAATGATTTAATATGTTGCTTCATCATTTCCTTTGAAACGATTTCAAACCCGACCAGGTGGATGTTACTATTTATTCCGCCCACACTGGGTTCTATGGAATAAAATACCAGTCAGGTATTAATTCGAACAATAGAAGTCAATTAATTTCTCCTATTTATTTTCTATATATTTTTTATTCTTTTCCAATTTTCCAATTTTTACCATTTTCCGTCGAAGCATTGTTAATTTTCCCATCTTTGTGCGAAAGCTTTCAATATCAAATTTTAAAACGAGCCATCACTAAACAGTAAACCGGTTCTACACCACATGACTAGAAACATCCGGTGAACCCAGAAAAAGATATTCTTCATATATATATATATATATATATATATATAGATATATATATATATATATATATATGTTCACGATGGCCGCTTCACGCCATTTCTTGCTCGTTGATTAACATATTTAATTAACATATTATAATTAACATTTACGCAAATTTGTTGTTTCCAATTTTTCTCTTCAACTTTTTTCCTTTCTTTTGCCCAGCATTAACGCCAGTTATCGCTGTCAGATATTTCATTCAGGAACTCTTTTGTGATATTAGAATGCATGTACGTACATATATGTGTATACATATGTGTATGCATGTGTGTATGCGAGTGTACATATCTATATGTGTATATATTTATGTGAGTATATATGCGTACCCACGATATATATGTGTGTATATATATATACACATAATATGTATATATATATATGAATATATATATGAATATATATGTGTATATATATGTATATATATATATGTATATATATATATATATATATATATATATATATATATATATATATATATATATATATATATATATATATATATATATATATATATAGAGTGCAAATCTATTATGAATGTATATGTATACATACGTAAAGTTGTTTTAAATATATTAAAAAATTAACTATCAAATTTATCGCACTCACGCACACGTAGGCATATAGCAAAGACCTATAAAAATATATATATATACATGCACTCACAGACACGTTTATATATACATGAATACATATGTATGTGTATATACACACACATATATATATGTATATATATATGCATATAAATACGTAGATACGTGTATATATATGTATGTGTCTGTGTGTGGATATATATATGTAATTATGTATATTTATATGTGAATATATCTATATGTGTATATATATATAGATGACATCGTTATATAAATATATGTATACTTTCAGTAGATTTATGTTCGAGATTCCCACTTCCCGCTTCTTTCATTCATATTGACATTGGGCAGAGCCCTGCCGATCTAATTTATCGTACCACACACTCATTGAATAAATGTTTCGCTTCCACAGACTGATATGTAATATGTATGCCTCGTATATGTTGAGTTACCACACACACACACACACTCACACACGCACACACACACACATACACATACACACATATACCTATGCATATCTGAATATATACATGTAGATATATATATATTAAAATATATATATATTAAAATATATATATATATATATATATATATATATATATATATATATATACACACATCTAATTGGGGTTTGTTTGTTTTTATATTTAAATGTGTTTATTCGTTTGGCGCTTCAGTCATTGAACTGCGGCCATGCTGGGGTACAGCCCACAAAAGTTTTATAAAGATGCACATATATGCGCAAAAATACATATATGCAGACATCTACATATATCTACACACAGACACAGACACACTCACACATATATATATGTATATATATATGTATATCATTATTATTATTATTATTATTAATATTGTTGATATGTGTGTGAGTGTGTGTGTGTGAAGAATAAAAGAAGTCGTACAGAATATCCCATAGAATATAGAGAGAGTTAGTTTATATATTTTTCTAATTATAAGAACCTCGTCATTACAGTGGTAAGTCTCAAAGAGCCAGGCATCTTCGCGCCTGCGCACCGTTAATCATGTGTCGTCTTTTCAGAACAAAATTTTCTCTTCCGGTTGTCGTATTCTGATTTTCATCAGAAATTTTCCTCCTTTTTCCAACTTCATAATTTATTATCTAAAGGAAATAGCAAATAAAAGATTATAAAGAAATTATGGCCCTTAATTATTTAATTCGTCTGAGTCCCTGTGAAGAAACGAACCATAATGTAGATCCCAATAAAGCTATCGAATGTTTATGGTTGAATTCGTTGGGAAAACATTTTCATTTTGCTAGAAAGAGAGAGGAAAATAGATAATTTCCTCTCTTTATCTTTACCAATAACGGATGGAATGGAACGAAAGAATGAAAAGAAAATTAACCCACATTTTCGAAAATCTTCTATGTATGCATTCGCTACTCACATTTGTTTTAACTTAATGACACTTTCAAGGTGACTGTATCCAGTTATTTAATAAGCATTTATGAAAGTACATACATTTAGCGAATGCCTCGGATGTATTATTTAAATATAAATGTAGCTGCAAAGGTTTTCCAGTATCGGATGTTTTTCCATGGTACGAAGACTACATCTTTTGCTACCGTTTAGATAAGTTTATTTCTTTCAATAATCTTCGTATTTATATTGTATTTTGTATTTTCGACAGGTTTAATCATCAATGGAAATATTCTCATCGTTTATCTGCCATTAATTTCCCTTTGAGCATAAATTATGAACTTATAAAATAGGTAAATATTTCCAGTGTGCTCACAAAGTTCGTGAGAACTTTCTCATTGTTTTCAAAACACACCAATAAGTTCTAGCCATACACTTATTAAGATTTCACCCAACGTTTGATCATAGATATTTGATTAAATGAAGCATTTTGAAACTTGCAGTAATAATGGAATGACAAGCTTTTAACAATTTTAAAATATATATACAAGTCTTTGTTCGCGTGCATACTAATATACATTGCGTGTGTGTGTGTGTGTGTGTAAATGTGACGGTTCTGAATGCTTCAAGTAGTTCAGTCGCCAAGCTTTCCTACTTACACAGATGTTTCGGTTTTAAGATCTGTGCTGCAGTTACTAAGGGACAATCGTTTCTCGCTAAGTATTCTCTCGCTAGCTTAAATGAGAAGCTGGCCGACGGTCTTTGAAAGGATGTTCAACTTCCTCAAATTGTTGCTTTAAGATTGTTACAGCTGTTCATACAACTTCTTATAACTTGACCATTGTAAACAATGTCACGGCTGCTTATTCTGTCAAAATTCATTGGCTGTTTTATCAGCTTTTCAATTTATATTTTCAAAGCTTCATGCTTCAAAAGTAGCTATGCAATTGTGTGTGTGTGTGTGTGTGTGTGTGTGTGTGTGTGTGTGCGTGCATGTGCGTGTGTGCGCGTGCGTGCGTGCGTGTGTGTGTGTGTGTTTTCACGTGATCGACCAGATTATCAGCTGCTGCTATACATCGCTGGTCACAATGCCCTTTGCATCGTTTAGGCTTTCGATTGATGCCACCCTGGAGCCTAGGCGAGCAGACCGATATGTGTGTGTGTGTGTGTGTGTGTGAAAGAGAGAGACAGAGAGAGAGAGGGTGAGTGTGTGCGTGTGTATATTATTGTGCTTGTGTGAATATGTGTAGGCACGTGATAAATTAACGAACGCTAGTCGGGACCGATTTCGACGTTTGATACTTCTGGATCCTGTAAAGAATTAGTAGCCAACCCCCTAATAGATAGAACGAGGCTGAATATTTTACACGCTCATCTCGGGCCCTTCAGCGAGACATAGAAAAACAGTAATGATGATGATGATGATAATGATGATGATAAATATTAATAATAATAATGATGATGGTAAAATTGGTGGTGGTGTTGGTGGTTGTCTAATTTTGGTACAAGGCCAGTAATTTTTGGCGGGAAAATGTTAGTTGATTACGTTGGCTCCAATAGTTCACTGGTACTTTATTTTGTCAACCCCGGGGAGATGATAAGCAAAGCTGACCCCAGCAAAATTTGAACTTATTATTATTATTATTATTATTATTATTATTATTATTATTATTATTATTATTATTATTATTAATATTATTGTTGTTACTATTATTATTATTATTATTTTCATCATTATCTTCATTATTATTATCATTATCATCATCATCATCACCATTATTATTATTATTATTACTACTATTATTATTATTATTATTTTTATTATTATTATTGCTATTGTCATTATTATTATCATCATCAATATTATTATTATTATTATTATTATTATTATTATTATTATTATTATTATTATCTTTATTATTATTATCATCATCATCATCATCATCATCATTATTATTATTATTATTATTATCATCATCATTATCATTATCATCATCATCACCATTATTATTATTTATTATTATCACTATCTTTATTATCATTATCATCATCATCATTATAATTATTATTATTATTATTATATATTATTATTATTATTATTATTATTATTATTAATATTATTATTATTATTATTAGTGTTAGTGTTGTTAGGTCTACAATTAAGTACCAGTGATATACTGGGGTTGATATTGTCGCTCAGGCTGCATTGACTCCATTATCATTTTATCAATATCGTTCCTTGTTCTTCTTATTACTGATGCTGCAGTTGTTGTTGTTGTTATCATTACAAAGGCAGCGAGATGAAGAATCGTTAATATGTTGGACATCATACTTAACGGCATTTTTTCTGGATTTTTACGTTCCGAGTTCAAATTCCACCA
>NC_043007.1:30781270-30783770 GCF_006345805.1 Octopus sinensis
ATATACATATAGATAGAGATATAGATACTTATAGAGATAGATAGATAGATAGATAGATAGATAGATAGATAGATAGATAGATAGACAGACAGACAGACAGACAGACAGATAGACACACAGATAGATAGATAGATAGATAGATAGATAGATAGATAGATAGATAGATAGATAGATAGATAGATAGATAGACAGACAGAAGACAGACAGACAGACAGACAGACAGACAGACAGACAGACAGGCGGACGGACAGACGGACAGACAGACGGGCAGGCAGACAGACAGACAGACAGACAGACAGATAGATAGATAGATAGATAGATAGATAGATAGATAGATAGATAGATAGATAGATAGATAGATAGATAGATAGATAGATAGATAGATAGATAGATAGATAGATAGATAGATAGATAGATAGATTGTTTGATAACCTCAAACTTAACAACAGTGACAAACTTCTCAACGGAGTGAAATGCTTTCTAAGTATCCTAAACTTGTGGTGATAAAGAAGTGTTGTAATAGTTTCATAGATGTGTTATGAGTTTGCCATAGGTCTATCGTAGAACCTTCCTAGAAAACTAACAAAATTGCTATGGAATTTCAGTTTAAAATGTCGCAGATGTGTCGTAGAAGTAACAAAAGAATCATAGAACTATTGATATGACGCAGAATTGTCACTGGGTTGTAGCAGTTATGTCATAAACCTGTCGTAAAACTCACACACAAGTGTCACAGATCTGTCAAGGAAGTTGCTGTCGCAGAACAAGCATAGAACTGTCATAGAGGTGTTATGGAACCTTAAATGTATTTTACAGAAATGTACTGTCATAAAAATGCCATAGAAATCTCGTAGAAAGAACCCAGTATTGTCTTAGAACTATTATTATAAACTGCATATAGTTGTCATAGAACCGTCATAGTGATGTCAAAGAGCTATCATAAAACTGTCGTAAAATTGTCGTAAAACTGTCGTAAAACTGTCGTAAAACTGTCGTAAAACTGTCATAGAATTGTCGCTGGATGTGAAGCAGTGCAAGCATAATAATATCGAAAGAAATAGCTTCCCTCTCACATTTCCGAGCTCTTGTATGGCTTGCTCAAGATTACCTGATACGCGAGCAATTAGCCTCTAGCGATGAACATAGTAGCATGAAATTAATTCTTGATTAGCTTCTAATTATTGTTTAATTAATGTCAAATATCTAATAAGGACTATCGAGTAGATGCCTTCATATTACTTACTTACGCTTTACTCAGCAGAACGTGTGTATGTGTGTATGTGTCTGTGTGTCTGTGTGTGTGTGTGTGTGTGTCTGTGTGTGTGTGATGTTAGGGGTCAAATTGCACAAAGGGCAGTCGCTGATCAAATTTCGTTTCACATTGTCAGGTCCTCTATATTTGAACTCAGTAGCTTCTCTCCACTTACGCAGTTACAATCATTAGACGGTGGCCATGCAGGGGCACAGATTTTAAAGATCAGAATTATCAAGAGGCTGCCAAGCTTCAGCGCCGCCTTTAACGGACTTTAGTACATGTCTATCAAAGTGAACCGCTGGTTTATCGCGTCATTTTTTACCACTTCATCAAAAGAAAGCAAAAGTGAAAGTCGAACTGAGCGCAAAGCGAAATAACTACCTCAGGACCACCTATGACAATGCTATTTTAGTTTGACACGCCCGTCTTTACGATCTACAGCATATACGTGCATACACACTCATACATGCATACACGCATACATACATGCATACACACATGCATACATACATATATATACATACGTGCATGCATACACACACATATACACATATACATACACACATACATGCATGCATACATACATACTTGCATACATACATGTGTACATATATACATACGTACATGCATGCATATATACGCACACGCATACACACATGCATACATATATATACATATACATACATACGTGCATGCATACACACATGCACACACGCTACATATATGCATGCATACATACATACATACATACATACATACATACATACATACATACATACATACATACATACATACATACGTACGTACATAAAACCTCTTCCACTTCGGTAGAAGTCCATCATGGATATTGGGTCATTCACTACAGTGTTTCAAACGGGATTTTTAATATTGAATAGTGTTATAAAAACGTTTCCATCATTTGAATATACCCGAATTAAACATTTTTTTTTAATATTCCAAGAATCAACACTACATGTGACTTCATGATTTCCTGACTAGGTTCAGCCAAAATGTTTTTGTTTGTTTGTTTTTTGCGTTATGTAAAAAATCTATTCATCAACAAAATCTTGCTTGAAACAGCTGTAAGGAATGAACCAAAATCCATCTTTTGTTATTTGTTTATTATTCACGTTTCTCGGAACGTGCAGTGTCCGTGAATCTGGGGTCTATCAAGTGCAGTGTGTGTTCCTAGGTTCAGCCTTGAAACTTGTGATATATTCAGTCGGGCGCTTGTGATCGTATTTG
>NC_043007.1:30788770-30836047 GCF_006345805.1 Octopus sinensis
TGTACTTCGTAGAAGTTTTAATGGCAATCTTCCATCCATATTACTTGTGTTGATTCCTATGCATTCAGTAACAGTATTATATTTTTCCCAGAGCAGCTTTTCCAAGGAATGGCATTGAATATTGCTTTAGTAACCTCAAGTCTCAATGGGGAGACGTACGTCTGTGTCCTCTACTAAACAGCGACATAATCGATCGGTCTTGTATCTAAGGACTTCACTGCCTTCCTTGTTCATCTGATATTTCGTAGCTATCGCTTTCTCTCGGATTGATGAAGCGTAACCTTCAAAATGTGACACGATGTAACGCTTACGTATGTATGTGCAGATTTGTATGTTTTATGTATGTATAATCATGCATATAGTTTTATATCTAGACATGCTCATATATATTTAAATGATAAACTTCTGGAAAGTTTTACAGATTTTTACCGTTCCAGTGATGAACTGGATCTGTAGTCTTCGAATTAGCTTTCTCCTTTCTGGTTTTGAGAAGCCTGATTTCTCAAGATTGATATTTAGGTAGTGTGTTACATGTCCCCCTATGTATGTATGTATGTATGTATGTATGTATGTATGTATGTATGTATGTATGTATGTATGTATGGCTACCATTTACGGATTGAGTAAAGCCCTCATTGGGAGCATGCATGGGAGGCCAGGCGGGAAAACTATGCTTGTCATCGCCACGAATGCAGAAAACAAGTAAAAGAAGTTTAAGCGTCTTCCAACTTATCCTTTTAATAATAATAATAATAATAATAATAATAATAATAACAATAATGCTTTCTACTTCCAGGTACAAGGCCTGAAATTTGGGGGATAATTTATTACATCGACCCCAGTTCTCAGCTGAAAACAAAGCTGACCTCAGCGGAATCTAGATTCAGAACGTAAAGAGCCGAAGAAATACCTATTTTTATTTCTTTACTACCCACAAGGGGCTAAACTCAGAGAGAACAAACAAGGACAGACAAACGGATTAAGTCGATTATATCGACCCCAGTGCGTAACTGGTACTTATTTAATCAACCCCGAAAGGATGAAAGGCAAAGTCGACCTCGGCAGAATTTGAACTCAGAACATGAAGACGGAAGAAATACCGCCAAGCATTTCGCCCGGCGTGCTAACGACTCTGCCACCTCCCCCGCCTTAACATTAACAACAAAAACAACAACAATAACAATAATCCTTTCCACTAAAGGCACAAGGCCAGCAATTTTAGGGGAGGGGGAAAGTCGATTAGATCGATCCCCAGTACTCAACTGGTGCTTATTTTATCGACCCCGAAAAGACGAAAGGTAAAGTCGACCTCGGCGGAATTCGAGCTCAGAACATAAAGACAGACGAAACGCCGCTAAGCGTCGCCCCGCCTCTTACTGACAATGGCGAATAAAGTCAATGGACCTAAATTCTTATAGAAATAGGATTTGGCACCACAGATTCTTCGTCTCCGTATTTCTTCTCGTTTTATCCTTATACGTCTTGTATTTTCATTTCTTTTTACTTACATTTCTTGAAATTTCTGTAATATCATCGCACATAACTTCATTATTTATTATTTATGGCCAACTTTGCAAGCTGGGGGTAACTTGCCAAATGGATTTAGGTAATTTCGGCTTAATGACGACATGTGTGTATGTGTGTGCGTGTATGTGTACGTATGCAGTCATGTACATAGGTATGCGTATGTATGTATACAAATATTTGTATAAATATATATATACATGTATTATATATTATAAATATATATATAATATATATATTACACATATATATATATATATATATATTACGTATATATTATATATTACATATACACAAATCTATGTGTATACTTATACACGCATATACATACATCACTCTATTACCGGTTTCAGCTAGAGGTTGTGATCATGCTGGGGCACCGCTGTTTGGACTAATGATAGTATGTATGCATGCATGTATGTATGAACGAGTAAATCCAATCCATTTAGTTTCGTACACAACGTTGATTGACACGAAATACATTTTTATTTCATTTATAGTTCAACATGATAGCTTTTAAATAGGTTCCCTTAATATTTATTACCTGTAACCAGCTTAATAGTAAGAAGTAACACTCTAAACAGATTTATGTAAATTAAAGGATAAAGATATACGTAACCGTAGATGAGGACAGCCAGGGTTCAAAACGATTGTAAAGTTTCAAATTTAAAAATATGGAACTCTACACTCGCATTTTTGTATTGGTAAGTGTTACAAAGTGGTTCACTCACGATTAAACCAATTTTAACACAGTAAATACGATAGCAATATATTTGTGAGAGAAAGAGGGGGTGAGAGGGAGGGAGACAGAGGGAGAAAGCGAGTGTGTGCGTGTGCGAGCGCGCTGGATAAGGCTACTTGAGATTACGCGAGATTTTACAGGGCTTCAAATGTTGTTTTAGTTATTAAGTATTCACGTAAGAAGCGGTAACTCGGGTTGGAACTTCTTTAATTCTTATTCTCTTTGCAGTGGAGTTGCACTTTCTTCTTCTTCTAAGTGTCGGTGGAAATTGGTAAAATGTCCAAGGATTTTGCGTTCAACAAAGTTTAATTACCCTATGCGGATACATTCACACGTGCCCTTCTATGGCTGTCCACAACAGGCGTCACAAGTCAGCAAAGATCCTTCTATGAGGTGCACAAAGGTTTTAAACGCATGAAGCACCCATTCTCAATGTTCGCCACTATCACGTGTGTGTATGTATATGTGTGTGTGTGTATGTGTGTGTGTGTATGTGTGTGTGTATACACATACGCACATGTCAAAGTAGAATCACCTTGGTATCCTTATTAAAATACCTTGATTCTCCTGTATCCTGCAAATACTTTTGTGTGTGTCAATGTGTGTGTGTGTGTCAATGTGTGTGTGTGTGTATGTGTGTGTGTGTTTGTGTGTATACACATACACACATGTCAAAGTAGAATCACCTTGGTATCCTTATTAAAATACCGTGATTCTCCTGTATCCTGCAAATACTTTTGTGTGTGTCAATGTGTGTGTGTGTGTCAATGTGTGTGTGTGTGTATGTGTGTGTGTGTTTGTGTGTATACACATACACACATGTCAAAGTAGAATCACCTTGGTATCCTTATTAAAATACCGTGATTCTCCTGTATCCTGCAAATACTTTTGTGTGTGTGTGTGTGTGTGGTGTGTGTGTGTGTGTGTGTGTGTGTGTGTGTGTGTGTGTCCTTCTTTATAACAAGTCATGATAATAGTATGGAAAGAAATTTCTTTCTGAGGTACCAACTTGATTCGAAGCTATCTTGAAACTAACTCACGTGAGATAAGCGAAGATTTCACAGATTCTTTGCCTGAAAACAATGAAGATTCTAGCAGGATCGACTCCATTTAATGACGCTATCATCTTCACCTGAAGATTTCATCGGGAAGTAATTATTCGAGATCAGTTTTCAGCAGGTGTTAACAATTTACTCCAGCAATACTTCCGTTATGATTATATATATATATCATATTTGCGTGCATGTTTTCCTCTACATATGTGTGTGTGCATACATACACACAAACACACACACACAAGCATCCATGTAAACGCATACACATCCGTCACATATTTGAGCTCATAATAAGCTCAGTTTATTCACTGAGTTATACAGAGAAATGAGGTGCCGTAAACGTCAAACAATTTCGGGGACGTTGTTCCCTTCTAAAGCAGATGATGATCTGCGGGGCAGATCATCATCTCTTCCTCCCATTGACTTCCCCTGCACCACCTCACATCACATAACGTTAAACGTCTTTCATGGTGAGTATTTAACCTACCACCATATTCATGTATGCTTATACATTCCTTAATGTTGACTTCGTCACATCCTTTTCCATATCTATATACTGCACTTTTCGTATCTTTTTCATGCATTTTGTGTTTAAGATTATTTTCATGTATACAAGTAGTTATAATATTTTATTCTTTTTCTTCGGATAAGTTGAAACAATCACTAAACTCTCTAGAACTTAATTCAACATCTTAGGAAAGTTTCTGCCAAGATATATCTGAGTTGCGTAAAATATGCCAAGACGCATCAAAACAATTTGAGTTGAAGAAAAAGGACAATGAAAGAATTATATCCTACAATCAACAGACACATTTCTCAAATCCCAGGCAACACCATCATCGTCCCCATTGTGATTTTATAGCAAAAACCATCTCAGGACTTGAATTACATTCGCGCATCCATCGCAAATAGATGCAGCTTATTTTATCTTTTTAATCTTTTCCTTCAAACACTTATACGTCGAAATCGACAAGAGGGACCATCATATGTACGTTCGATTGTTCTTTTCATTCTATTTCTGATTTTCGAGTAAATTTTGGCCATCCACCAACTTGGTAGTAAGGTAGTGAAGGACAGGACCTTGTTTTAACCGTCATCCTTTAAATCTTAAGAACGTCTTGCAGATTTTTACAGTCCCAGATATTGTGACCAGTTGCTGCTTATGAATTAAGGATTTGCATTCTCTCCCCAAGCTCCTCAGCTCAGCCATACTTTGCTCCAGACTGGCTGGTATGTATCCTGTTGCTCCAATAACAATAGGTATGGAGCTGAAAGCGTATCTTGGGGACTGGATTAGCAAACGCATCAATGGTCCATAGATGTCCTCTTGTATCTTTCTAACCACATCGGTGTCCAGAGGGCAGCTGATTCCTACAGCAGAACATCTGACCGGTTGTGTCTTAATTTGGTGACCGTTTCAATTTTAAAGTTCCACTAAAATTCTTTTGATCCATTGGTCTCAATATGGTTTGTATTTTCTCTTTTGTTATCCGTTTCCTGACCGTTTTGGCCAATGCATTTTATATCTGAAAGACATTCTCTCAAAGTTGGCGGTTGTGTGGTAAGTAGCTTGCTAACCAACCACATGGTTCCGGGTTCAGTCCCACTGCGTGGCATCTTGGGCAAGTGTCTTCTGCTATAGCCCCGGGCTGACCAATGCCTTGTGAGTGGATTTGGTAGACGGAAACTGAAAGAAGCCTGTCGTATATATGTGTGTGTGTGTTTGTGTGTGTGTGATTGTCCCCCTAGCATTGCTTGACAACCAATGCTGGTGTGTTTACGTCCCCGTCACTTAGCGGTTCAGCAAAAAGAGACCGATAGAATAAGTACTGGGCTTACAAAGAATAAGTCCCGGGGTCGATTTGCTCGACTAAAGGCGGTGCCCCAGCATGGCCGCAGTCAAATGACTGAAACAAGTAAAAGAGTAAAAGAGTAATAATATGGCTGACGTCTTCGGTCTTGGACTTGCAGAGCCACCATTTGTTGTCTCTCGGCGTACATATTAGGTGTGTGTGGTTCTCTTCGGTTTTTAGTCATTTAAATTCTTCGTTTCAGGAAGGAGCTGGTTTCTAACGAAGTAACGAAGCGCCATCGTTGGAATGTAGTTAACGAAAACAATGTCACATTTTTAATTTGCGCAAGTTGTGTGTGTGTGGTGTGTGTGTGTGTTTGTGTGTGTGTGTGATTGTCCCCCTAGCATTGCTTGACAACCAATGCTGGTGTGTTTACGTCCCCGTCACTTAGCGGTTCAGCAAAAAGAGACCGATAGAATAAGTACTGGGCTTACAAAGAATAAGTCCCGGGGTCGATTTGCTCGACTAAAGGCGGTGCCCCAGCATGGCCGCAGTCAAATGACTGAAACAAGTAAAAGAGTAAAAGAGTAATAATATGGCTGACGTCTTCGGTCTTGGACTTGCAGAGCCACCATTTGTTGTCTCTCGGCGTACATATTAGGTGTGTGTGGTTCTCTTCGGTTTTTAGTCATTTAAATTCTTCGTTTCAGGAAGGAGCTGGTTTCTAACGAAGTAACGAAGCGCCATCGTTGGAATGTAGTTAACGAAAACAATGTCACATTTTTAATTTGCGCAAGTTGTGTGTGTGTGTGTGTGTGTGTGTGTGGTGTGTGTGTGTGTGTGTGTGTCTACACCCTTCAAGATGTCTCTTATCCACGAAAATCAGTAAATATATTTAGATCAAATTCCACAATGATAAAATCATTTCACCGACATATTATATAAGATCTATGATGATAATGATGACGATGATAATGATGATGACGATGATAATGATGATGACGATGATGATGACGATGATGATGATGGTGGTGGTGGGGTGGATTGTAATCACGGTTCGTGAAGGATGTTTAACTATTATATCTACATAGATGCTAGTTTCTTATCGTTGTTGGTGCTGACAATGATGATGGTGACGATGATGATGATGATGATGATGCATATCATGATCACAGTTTTGAAAACAGTGATGATGGTGATGAGGACGGCGATAATGACGCCACCCGTGACCAATTCATAAAAATAATGCTAATCAGAACGATTATGAGAATGATGATAAAAGAGGATGAAGGAAGGGTGTGGTGCCAAAGACTTGGAGTCTTCAACGATGATGGTGGTGGCGGCGGCGGTGGTGGTGATGCTAACGTTAGCAATGAGTTGTCATCTTAGTTAACAAAACGTCAACTTATCAGTAAACATAATCAGTTAAAAACGGCCGTTTATGGGATCAAATTGCAGCGAGTCCTTCTCTCTCTGTTCTTTTTAAGACAACTTCACAAACGGAATAAAAAAAACATGAAAGGCTTCAATACATTCATCTTCATCGTTTGGTCTTAACGTCTACTTTTCCTTGCTTGCATGGGTCAGATGGCATTTGTTAAGGCAGATTTCCTACAGCTTGATGCCTTTCCTGTCACCAACCCGTATGTTTCCATATATGGTAACGTTTCTCCATGGCCAGGCATGTTTTCACTGCAGACGGGGAACAAATGACACCACATGTATGAGAGTGACACTCGTTTACAACCATCATACACACACGGATAATATATACACATGCGATGGACTTCTTTCAGTTTCCATCAACCAAATCCATTCACAAAGCCTTGGCCAGCCCAAGGCTATAGCTGAAGATATTAGCCCAAGGAACCACACAATAGAACTGAACCAAAAATCTTGTGGTTGGGAAACGGCTTTCTTAACTACACAGGACTGCAAATAATTATGTGGTCACTTGACATGCTGGAAATAGGAGCCAAATTTCCTTCTAATCATATTGTATTATATTAAAGGAAGGATAATGCTCTGCTATGCAGGACATCATTTTTAAAATTTTGAACTTGTCCAACACCACAGAGAAGGTAGAAGTATATGGACACGGCTATCTTGGTTCCATCTTCTTATTGATAAGAAGTGGAGAAGTTTTCACAAATATTTAGCAAGGCGTAGGAGTGGCTGTGTGGTAAGTAGCTTGCTTACCAACCATATGGTTCCGGGTTCAGTCCCACTGCGTGGCACCTTGGGCAAGTGTCTTCTGCTATAGCATCGGGCCAACCAAAGCCTTGAGAGTGGATTTGGTAGATGGAAACTGAAAGAAGCCCATCGTATATATGTATAAATATATGTATGTATGTGTGTGTATATGTTTGTGTCTGTGTTTGTCAACCCCAACATCACTAGACAACCGGTGGTGGTGTGTTTACGTCCCCGTAACTTAGCAGTTCGGCAAAAAAAGACAGATAGAATAAGTACTAGGCTTACAAAGAATTAGTCCCGGTGTTGATTTGCTCGACTAAAGGTGGTGCTCCAGCATGGCCGCAGTCAAATGACTGAAGCAAGTAAAAGAGTAAAGGGCTGATAGTTGTCTGTTTGAGAACCACTGCCATAGACAGAAGACTATGTCTGAAAGAAAAAGGACAAAAAGAGAGAAGGAAACAGAAGGAATGGTCATGCCCGGAACAGCTTTGATCAGAAGTCCTGCTGGATCAGAGCTGACCCTGGGCTAAACAACAACAGAAATACAACAACAAAGAGATAAAAATAACAGAAATTCTTTATTCTAAATATGTTCTTAACAATTTCTCTGTCCCCAGATTAATACATGTAAAGAAACAGGGTCCTGAGCAGAGAGAGAGAGAGAAGGGGCAGAGCATGAGTGATTGTAGGGATTCCATTAACAGATAGGACTAAATACCACAAGGCATTTGTCCAACTGTCTACCATTTCTGTCATTAACCAATAATAATGTTTCTAATTGAGGCACAAGGCCAGCAACTTTGATGGAGGAAATGGGGTTAGTGAATACCACTAACACCAGTAGTTGACTGGTATTTTATTTTATTGATCCTCAAAGGGGATGAAGGGTAAAGCTGGCCTTGGCAGTCGATTACATTGACCCCAGTGTTTCACTGGTACTTAATTCATCAACCCTGAAAGGATGAAAGGCAAAGTCGACCTCAGCGGAATTTGAACTCAGAATGTAGCGGCAGGTGAAATACCACTAAGCGTTTCACCCGACATGCTAACGATTCTGCCAGCTCGCCCCCTTAATAATTATAATAATTTCATTTAAATGATTTCTAACATTGGCACAAGTCTACAAAATTTGAAAATGAGAGGAGGGGGGTGACATAAGTAATTAATTCAACCCCAGTATCTAACTGGTATCTATTTTATGGATCTTCAAAATAATGAAAGTCAACCACGTCAGGATTTCAAACTAAGAATATAAATGTGTGCAAACTTAGTACCACAAAGTATTGTGTTTGATGCTCTACCGATTCTTCTATCTTCCACTCTAATACTCCATAGTGATTTTTTCTAACACAGGTACAGGGCTACAAATTTCAAAGAAGAGGCTGTTACAAGGTTATTTTAACCTCCCACCCACCAAATTCCCCCAGTAAATGACAGGTATGTTATTAACTCAGAACACAAGGGGTGGGGGGAGGTAAGCAAGAGACAAACCTGCAGGAATGTGGGTTGTTACTATGTAATGTCTGTGGGAATGTTGAAGTTGATGAGTTTAATTTAGTGGAGAGAGGAGGGTCCAGGATGGATTGGGAAGGACGGGGTGGGGGTGGGGTAAAGAATGAGAGAAGAGAGAAGGGGCTGGGAGCAGAGATTAAGGGCTGGAGAGGGGCATAAAGGATGAACAGGGGTAGAGGCTGAACACTGTTAGACAGACATTAGGTGTCAGAGTCATAAAGAGGGGACAGAGTTTGGGCGGCAGGGTTTTTAAGAGATGGGGGGAGTAAATAGATTCCTTGAGGAGACAAGGGATTGGGGTCAGTTTTTTTATGGGATCAGAGGTTTAGTTGGTATTTTGAAAGTGTGTCAGGTGGGTGTATGTATTGAGGTGAGTGGGGATAGGGACCACTTTGTTAGATTCTGGGTATTTTTGTTTTATATTTTGTTGGTGTCGGGTGTAGTTTGGGTACTAGTAAGGAGAGGGGTAGTAATTTAGATATTTAGTGTTACCACAGGTATGGTACAATGTGTGTGTGTGTGTTTTCAGTGTTGAGGAAAAGAGGAAAGAAAAAGGTGGTGATGTGGTAACAGTAGTAGTAGTAATAGTAGTACTAGTAGTAGTAGTAGTAACCATAGAAATATGGCAGTGGTAGCAGCAGTAAACATACAATAGTCAATAGTCGTTATAGTGGTGGTGGTGGTGGTAGCAGCAGTAATAATAGTACGAACAGTAGTAGTACCACACTTGTAGCAGTTAAGCAGTAGTAGTAGTAGTAGTATAGAAGTAGTACCATCACCAACAGCCTTGCAGTAGTACTACCACCACAGTAACAGTAGTAGGAGTAGTAGTAAGAGCAGTAGTAGTATCACCCTATTAACAGTTGTACAATAGTATTAGCAGTAACAGTAGTAGTAGTAGTAGTAGTAGTAGTAGTAGTAGTAGTAGACACAGTACTAACATAGTAGTAGTAGTAGTAGTAGACACAATACTAACATAGTAGTTGTAGTAGTAGACACAGTACTAACATAGTAGTAGTAGTAGTAGCAGTGACATCAAATCAATTAAATCTGATACAAAAGTTTCAATCAAAGAAGCAGAGAGCATGGAGTGGGGGGGAGGTAATTGGTTGAGAGAATGTGTGTGTGTGTGTGTGTGGTGTGTGTGTGTGTATCTGTGTGTGTCACAGATGTGTGCATGTGTGTAAGAGATCTATGTTGCGCATCAAAGAATGGATGTGTTGTGTGTGTGTGTGTAATGAGGAAATGTTTGCTGAGCAGAAGCTGCCCCCCAGGAGCAAGGCAACAACAACAACAGCAGCAGCAGCAGTAGCAGCAGCAACCATCCATCCATCCTCTGATGCATTGTCCATCCAACAAGAGAGTGTCCAGTCAGCAGCAGAAGTCACTCTGTTAGTCATCATCAGGTGTCCCCACCCGCGGAACCCAGCTGGACCCACTGGTGCCCATTGAGGACTTGAAGATCTTTAGGACCTAAGGATCTTTACAAAATCTGAAACACAAGAAAAAAATCAGGGTCATTTAATGTCTGAATCTGAATAACAACAACAATAACAATAATAATAATAATAATAATTTAACTTTATTTCTATCAAAAAAAAAAAATGAACGAACTAGTGAGTTTAGTTTAATGGCCTACCAATGTATACAATGAGTTTCTTTGCCCTAGGAGTCTGGAAGACACTCGGCAAGAAATGGAAGCAAATTTGAAAGAAGAAGAAAAACCCATAAATAATAATAATAATCCTTTCTACGAAATGCACAAGGCCTGAAATTTTGGGGGAGGAGGGGATTAAGTTGATTACATCGACCCCAGTGCTCAACTGGTACTTATTTTATCGCCCCTCAATTGATGAAAGGCAAAGTCAACAACATCGACAGAATTTGAACTCAGAACATAAAGACAAGTGAAATGCTTCAAAGCATCTTGCACAGTCTGCTGACCATTCTCCCATTTTGCAGCTCTAACGACAATAATAATAATAATAATAACAACAATAATAATAATTATTGTTGTTATTATTATTATTATTATTATTATTATTATTATTTCAAATTTTTGCCACAAGGGAAGCTTGGGGGAGGTGAGGGTGAGTACTGAATTTATCGACCCTGAAAGGATGAAAGGCAAAGTCGACCTCAGCGGAATTTTGAACTCAGAACGTAGCAGCAGACGAAGTACCTAGACAGACGAAATACTGCTTAGCATTTCGCCTGGAGTGCTAACGTTTCTTATCTCTTTATTGCCCACAAGGGGCTACCCATAGAGGGGACAAACAAGGACAGATAAAGTCGTTTATATCAACCCCAGTGCGTAACTGGTACTTATTTAATCAACCCAGAAAGGATGAAAGGCAAAGTCAACCTCGGCGGAATTTGAACTCAGAACGTAGCGGCAGACGAAGTACCGCTAAGCATTTCGCCCGGCGTGCTAACGTTTCTGCCACTTCACCGCCTTCAATAACAACAACAACATTTCTAAAGGATCAAGTTGATACTGAAATCTAAGCTAAACTCTGGAGATATTGTGAAGAGAATAAATTGAAGGGCTGCAGCAGCAGTTGTGAGATATGTGGCAGGGGTTTTGAATTTGGAACAAAGAGGAACTGTAAGATAATGATTGGAAACCTCAGAAAATAAGGGACGATGTACAAGGGGACGAATAAGTGAAGGGAAGAAAAATTGAGTTTAAAAAATGGTTTTGAAAACATTCATCAAGGGAGATAATCCTAGCAAACCCCAGTGTGTAATCAAGGGGAATAACTCTGGCTTATAACAATTATTGAAAAAAAGGAACAGGTGATTAGGGGTTATTATGTGGTCCTTCAGCTTTTGAACATTTCAGACACGGGAGGTTATATTTAATATTGCAGTACAGTTCACATGCAAAATAAAAATTTAGAAATAAATATTTTATAATTTAAAAATTTAGAAAAACAGAAAAACTATAGCTTGTGTTATTTTATGAATCAAAACTTGTTTTAAACCACAACTTTGATATGGATTCTTTAAATACTTCAACTAAACTTTTTTTAAAACAACACAAAACCCACCTACCTTTGCAGTATACTGTTTGACAAATAATGAGATACACTGTGTGTGTGTGTGTATAGAGAGAGAGAGAGAGAGAGAGAGGGGGGGGAGTAGTCTAAAGGAATGAGTGGTTTTCATCATCACGATAGTTTTAACGTCCACTTTTCCATACTTGGACAGAATTTACTGAGGCAATTTTTCTCAAGGCTGGAATACAGTGACCTCGACAGGATTGGAACACAGAATATAAATGGTTGGAACAAATAGCAAAATACAGTTTGTACAACATTTTAATGCTGCTGCTTCTCTGGCACCAGAAGAAGGGATCCTACCTGAGCAGAACCTCGGAGAACAGTACAGACAGGAGACAAAGAATCCATAATTTATTTACAGGTTACTGTTATAGAAAGCTGAGCATCAAAATAGTTTCTATAAATGATACGCAAGATCCACGGAGGTGTTGAGGTGGGTTTTAATCCCTTAGGCATTCTGATTATTCTGTCAAATGTAATGCATATTTATTCCCATTGTCTTCAATTAATCATGCATTATCTCTTAGCTTCAAGACTTCAATGATATGATTCTTTATATTTACTATAATATACCAGTGCTGCCTTAACTGGCATCTATGCTGGTGGCACATAAAAGTACCATTCAAATGTGGTAGGTGCCAACCCCCTCTCACTCCTGAGCCGGTGGCATGTAAAAAGCACCTACTACACTCTCTTGGGGTGGTTGGCGTTAGGAAGGGCATCCAGCTGTAGAAACACTGCCAGATCAAGACTGGAGCCTGGTGCAGCCATCTGGTTCGCCAGACCACCAGTCGAACCATCCAACCCATGCTAGCATGGAAAATGGACGTTAAAGGCTAATGATATTGCTGAGTAGGTGTGAGATGTTGGATCTGGCCAGTTTGAATATAAGGGAGGCAGAATATTTTGGCTGGATATGGCCAGTTTATATAATAAAGGGTTAAACCTGGTGACAGACTAAGACTACAGCCCCCAAAACAGGTACAGTTCAAACGGGTCTCTACACAGTATCAACCTACCCAATTTCATTCACGAGCATGATCGTTACCTGTGTCGCCTTACTGGCACTTGTGCTGGTGGCACATGAAAAGACATTGCCAGTGCCACTGGACTGGCTCCTGTGCAGGTGGCACATAAAAAGCACCATTTGAGCATGGCCGTTGCCAGTACCACCTGACTGACCCTCATGCCAGTGGCACGTAAAAGCACCCACTACACTCTCGGAATGGTTGGCGTTAGGAAGGGCATCCAGCTGTAGAAACTCTGCCAGATCAGATTGGAGTCTGGTGCAGCCATCTGGTTCGCCAGTCCTCAGTCAAATTGTCCAACCCATGCTAGCATGGAAAGTGGACATTAAACAATGATGATAATGGAGGTTTGGGTTAACCATGAGCTATAATGTAAGAGATACCTGTCCAACAATGGGACTGAACATTGAACCAAATGCTTACGAAAGACTTCTTAACCAACAGATACTCACCATCATAGTTGACTCTTCCGTCAGCTGTAATCTCAGCTTCCCTTATCATTTCATCAACTTCCTCATCAGAGAGTTTCTCGCCAAGGTTTGTCAACACGTGACGCAGCTCAGCACAAGAGATGTACCCATTGCCATCTTTGTCGAACACACGGAAGGCTTCTTTCAGCTCATCGTCCGTGTCCTGGGTGATGTGCTGCTTGGAAATGATGCTCACCACATCCTGATCGGTGAGTTTACGATTTCCTGAAAGCGACAAATACACATTGAAACACTGAACTCATCTGAATGTCAGCTAACACACAAACCAATCACGAAATTAGCATGTTGATAGACCTGTACATATATATATACACACTGTTTCAGAATATACATCTTCACTTACTACATATATATACTTGTTTTATTTATATTTCCTGAGCGCCATACTAATACAATTGTTTGTTTGTATTCCACCTGCCTTCGTCTTTTGTTTATTTCCGTAAACCTGCCGTCGTCTTTTGTCTATTTTCATAAAGCTTACCGTTATATATTATATACATACGCACACACACACAAATACAAATGTACACACACACATATATACATAAATACATACATACGTACACACACATATACATATGTATACACACACATACAAATACATGCATACGTAAACACACACATATACATAAGTACATACATAAGTACACACACACACATATATACATACATACATACGTTCACACACACATAAATACACACATACATACCAGTTAATATAAACACACACATCCTTCTGATCAGGTTATATACACAGTAATCAGCCCAGACCATTGCATACTTTGAATGAAAAGGTTAGTGAGGGTATGGCTGGAATGTCTTTGATCTGGGGTCTTCTAGACAAGGGTTGACCTGCAGCTAACCAAAATCACCTCCACAAACCCAAACCCAACGTAAGAGCCAATGAGAGATTTCCATCGTGTCTCATCCTGCTAAACTCAGCAGCTGAATCTCCATCTTAGTAAACAAAGGACACACATCATATGAAGGGCAGGATAATCCCCAGTGGGACTCCTTTGATCTTAGACCTGCTGAAACAGGGCTGACCTGGGGCTAAAGAACACCAAGTAAAGACACACCGGATAACGTAGCTCTAGATACATTATATGAGAATAAATGACAAGATGGGCATGGCTGGACTACCTCTGGTCACAGATCTTCTAAAGCAGGGTTCTCCGGGAAATAAAGGACACCAATATCAGCAAAATATCCCTGCATAATGACCCTTTAGGGTTTTCTTCAATGTTTCATAATTTAACCTTTATGACATGGTTATTTACCAACAACTGACAAGAGTCGGTAGAGCATCAGGCAGAAAGCTTTGTGATATTTGGTGTTTATTCTGAATGTCTGCATTCTGAGTTCAAATTCCAAAAGGACCAATTTTAACTTTCTTCTTTTGGGGGGGTCAATAAAGAAGAAAAGAACCAATCTCTGATAAGGGCTTGGTGAAACTGTAAACATGTTGAGTAAAAACCTTGTGGTAGTTGTCCAGGTTCTTTGTATTGTGAGTTCAAATTCCACCATGGCCTACCTGGGTGATAGGTTTAATCCATCACATAGTTTAACACCACCACCACCACCACCAGGCAACTTGGAATCATTAGCACAGACCCCTGTTGTTGCAAACATTTAGGCAAGGTTTCCAGTTTCAGGGTATGTTTGTGTTCCCTCCTTCTCACCAGTCTTGAAGGCCTAATAATGGCTCAAGGGCCCTGTTTTCCCTCCTAACTAAAAGGAAAAACATTTCTTCCATCAAGTCAGAGTTAATCTATTTTTTGTTTAAAATCTTTACATAAACAAAAAAGCAAACAAAATTAAAAATGTGAATTCTATGCATCTTTCTTCTTATAATTCCTGAATTTCAATTTAAAATTTATAATCCAACTTCAAATTATCTCCCTTGTAACAGGTGTCACCACTAGATCAGGAATTCTCAACCAGTTTTTATCAATGGACCCTTTTGTTTGCTATTCTATCCCAGCAGACCCTCATAGGCATTCAATGTTGAAAAACTAGTTTTAAAGAAACTTCTTTCAAAAATTCCTATTTTGTTTTTCTCACCCATTAACTTGTGTTGGTTGAATTATGTAAAATGTGAGAAAGAAACCTGGCTGATTCTTGCAATAAATACCAATACAAACATTGAAGGCAGGGGTTCTTATTTTATTCTGGTGGACCCCAATAGCCATTCGTTGTTTAAAACCTAGTTTTATGGGAACTTCCTTCAAATTCCTCTTTTGGTTTTCACACATTAACTTGTGTAGGTTGAACTATGGAAAATATTAGAGAAAGAGACCCAGCAAGACATACCAATACATACATCAAAAGCAAAATTTTTTCAGGGGCCCTCATATACTATTTTGTTGTGTGGACCCCCAGAAATTATTGCATTAGAGGGATCATGTGTGTTTTAATAACTTCAAATTCAGAAAATCTTTTTTCAAAATATTGTCGCTGCAGCAATAAATTTCTCTAAAATGTCTACAGCAGCCAAATCTGCATCAGATCGTATCTTACCATCTTCAAAAAGAGGAAGGACATCTTGGGGAAAATAATCCAAAATATTGAATAGACAAAAAGACAACAGTGCCAAGTCTGGAACCTATCTGACTAGGGATCTGCTCAGCCAGGCCAACCTGGGGTTAAATAACAACAACAACAACAACAACAACAGACAAGAAATCAAATAAGGAATCCTTCGTTACCTACCACTGCTATCAATGGCGTCTCGAATATTTTTCACTTCAGCTTCTGTAGGACTGTAACCGATCGCTCGCATCACGGTTCCAATGTCTTGTGAGAAGATACAGCTGTCTCCATCTTTGGCAAACACAACACATGCCTCTCGGCACACTAGAAAGAGTAGCACATTGGTAGACTCAGTCATGACATATATGTGTGTGTGTGTATCATCATCATCATCATCATCATCATCATTTAGCGTCATATATATATATACATATATATATATATATATATATATAGAGAGAGAGAGAGAGAGACGAGGAGAGGGAGAGAGAAAGATATAGATACACACACAAATATGCACATATACATACATACATACAAATATGCATATACATACATATATATACACATGCATACATGAATACAGACATACATACATATACATATATATATACATATACACTCAACCTCACCACTCCAAGCTGCCCTTGTGGCAAAAATTTGAAATCAATATCATTATGATTGTTGTTATTATTATTATTATTATTATTATTGAGTGAGAGAGCAGTGCATGCCATCAAAGTGATACTGGGGTAAAATATACGAGGCCCAGTATACCCGTCTGATAAGGGTACACTAGGCACATGCATCACAACCATATGTCCACGACATGGTGATCTCATATCAAGATAAACAGTGCATGACCTTGCAGGTGGGGCCCAGTTAGAATTTTCTTCAGGTTGAGTAGCCCATCCCACTCAAAAGTTCCCCGAATAAGGGTTGTTTAAGGATGTTGAAAGAACCACCCATGTTTCCAGAGGTGAATTATTCAAACCTCAAAGTATCCCTCTCAACACATGGCTTATTATTATTATTATTATTATTATTATTATTATTATTATTCAGGCCACGAGCTTCAGAGGCATTAGAAGGTCAGGCTAAATACTTAGCAGCATTTCACCCATCTTTCTGTACTGAGTTCAAATTCTGCCAAGGTCAACTTCACCTTCCGTCCATCTGGGGTTAATAAAATAAATACCAGTTGAACACAGGGGTCAATTTAATCAACTTACCCCCTCCCTCAAAACTGCTCCCCTTGTGCCAAAATTTGAAACCATTATTATCACTACTACTACTACCACCACCAACACTACTACCACCACTATTACTACTACTACTACTACCACCACCACCGCCAACACTACTACACATCAACACATATGTTGTTATCTCACTGCAGGTAAAAAGGAGGGGGTGTGGATATGCTCAAACTGGAAACCTGGTCCCAACACTTCCACTAAAACTGTCTGAAGGGCCAGGTGGTGCTGTTAAACCACCCATAAAACACACACAGCTCACCTCTTTACACTCTGTGTACCCAGGTGACCCATTTACAATATGTACCCAGCTGTCAGCTCCAGATTATGCACAGTCGATATTGACAGGAGAGACAGTAGGTCGTGTAGACTTCAAAGAAATGAACTGATGTATTCATTGCCAGGACTGTTGTAGTGGTGTTTGAGTGGTGGTCATGTTGGGAGTGGGGTTTCAGTACACAAACATGAAGGACCAGAACTGACTTGGGGTTAAACATCTAGTATGTGTGTGCATGTACATGAACACACACACATATATATGTACACACACACACACACATACACACAAGTATATATTCACATAATATATATATATATATATATATATATTCTTTTAGTCGTTTATTTCTTTCAGTCATTTGACTGCAGCCATGCTGGAGCACCGCCTTTAATCAAACAAATCAACTCCAGGACTTATTCTTTGTAAGCCTAGTACTTATTCTGTTGGACTCTTTTGCCGAACTGCTAAGTTACAGGGACATAAACACACCAACATCAATTGTCAAGCGATGGTGGGGGGGTCAAACACAGACACACACACACACATATATATATATACGACAGGCTTCTTTCAGTTTCTGTCTACTAAATCCACACACAAGGCCCTGTTTCATCTACTCCGCATTTCGAAAATGCGGAGTAGATGAAACAGCGACAACTGATGAAGGGGAATATTCTTTATGTTGTATGTCTCGTTTCTCTGTTTTTTTCGTTGTTTTAAAAAAAGTTCCTTTCTATGTTTTTGTTTTTATGTTTTCGTTTCTCATTGTGTTCAACGTTTTTTTTTTATGTCCTGTACCCATATATGCATGTATATATGCATGTAGAGGTAGGTACGTACATATATTTATATATTATTTATATTATTATATGTATATATGTGTGTGTGTGTGTGTGTGTGTATAAGTGTGCATGTGTGTATCTGTCACCCCACCATCACTTGACAACCTATGTTGGTGTGTTTGCATCCCCATAACTTAGCAGTTCAGCAAAAGATCGATAGAATAAGTACTAGGCTTTAAAAAAATAAGTTTTGGGGTCAGTTTGTTCGACTAAAGGCAGTACTCCAGCATGGCCGCAGTCAAACGACTGAAAAAAATACAAGTAAATATATATATGTATACATATATATATATACACATGTATCCATATACTGTCCTACCCTGAGGTTGATCCTTCTCTTCCATACATATTCTCTCTCTCTCTCCTGGAAGAAAAGGAGTTTTGATCAGACCTAGAGAGGGATGGGCACCACCAGGTTTGACAGTGTCTAAATTAAGTTGGGCATCATGAAAGTATCGCTATCACCCCACCCAGCAACTGAGGGTCCAGGGAAGAGAGCAGCAAGGTTAGGGTTGGAGGTGAAGGTTAGGGTTAACAAGCAGCATCAGAGCTTAATATAAGGGTTAGCTTTGAGGTTAGGGTTCATATAAGAATAAGGGTAATTTTCAAAGACAGATGAATAAATTTGATAAAAACTCACAGTCCATCTTTTCCCGATTCATTCTTGTTGCAGCCTGAAATGAGAGAAAAATTGAGCAAAATTCAGATTTTACAGAAACAATATATATACCTTGGGTTTATATACACATCAGACCCACCCATCCAAAGTACCTTGGATTGCAGAATGACCTGCTGTGCTTACCTTGGATCGTAGGGTGACCTGCTGTGCTTGAGGAGACCTATTGAGTTAAGTACATCAACATCAAAATAAAAATCAAATAAAAATTGTAGTTGTGATACCTGTGCCGGTGGCATGTAAAAAGCACCATCCGAACGTGGATGATGCCAGCGCTGCCTTGACTGGCTTCTGTGCCGGTGGCACGTAAAAAGCTCCAAATGATCGTAGCTGCTGCCAGCCTCCCCTGGCACCTGTGGTGGTGGCACGTAAAAAGCACCCACTACACTCACGGAGTGGTTGGCGTTAGGAAGGGCATCCAGCTGTAGAAACAATACCAGATCAGACTGGAGCCTGGTGCAACCTCGTGGCTTTCTAGACCCTGGTCGAACCGTCCAACCAGTGCTAGCATGGAGAACGGACGTTAAACGATGATGATGATCATCATCAGACCTTTGACTTAATAAACAATACATAAATATTAGGTTTATATATGTACATATATTCTGTAGGTTTCTCCATTTCCCCTCACATATCCACCTACCTGCACCCAATATGCCCCTGTTCAGTCCCTCCCCCCACAACCTCTAGCTCCCACTTTCCTTTAAAAATCATGTAAGCTCACTCACCTACCCACCCTCTCCCATCTCCAGACCCCTTCTCTATATACATCCGCACCCCTTGTAACCTGGGTGTATGGCCACATCTTCACCATCTTTCTCTCCCTTCTCTATCTGAGGAAGCCATGTCCCTCTTCTAAGGCAACACCCATTTTCTGTCCCTCAAGACTACGCGGTTGAGGGGTCTTCTCCTGCAAGCTATTTGGTTATCTCACTAGTGCTGAAGCCACGTAAAAAGCCACCCAGTCCACACTCTATAAAGAAGGGTTACGGTTAGGAAGGGCTTCCAGCCATATAAAAACAGCATGGAAGCTGGTCAAGGTGGCACTGACATCGGCCACGTTCGAATGGTGCTTTTTATGTGCTGCCGGCACAGGGGGACCACAGCTACAATTTCCATTTGATTGTGATTTGATTTGTTCTTGATGTACTTGACTCAATAGGTCTCCTCAAGCAGGGTATGTTGCCCCACGATCGGGCTGACCAAAAGTCATCTGAGTGGATCTGGTAGACGGAAACTGAAAGAATCCCATCGTACAAATATATGTGTGTGTGTGTGTGTGTGTGTGTGTGTGTGTGTTTGTCCTCTACCATTACGTAACAACCAGTATTGTGGTGGTTAATCTCCATGACTTATCAGTTCAACAAAGGAGACCAACAGAATGAGTACCAGGCTTTCAAACAAAACTAAAAAAAAAATGGAAAAAAAGTATTGGGGGTCGGATCATGTGACTAAAACTTCTTCGAGGCACTGCCCCAGCATGGCCACAATCCAATGACAGAAACAAGTAAAAACAAATAAAAAAAAAAGAACACTTCCTGGTTGGTACTATGTACTATGTACCACGTAGTACCTCTATAAATAAGGCCACTATTATTTCTCTGTACTAGTTGTACTACTATAACCAGTTTATGGAATAGTTATGTAAACATTAGAATATAATTTCTAAGCAAGAATAAAACCCTGACCGCATACTTTCAGTTTTGAGTGTCCCAAATACTTCTATCAAAATTTGAAGGACCAAATAATTATTGAGGTCGAATATATCCCACTGATTAATTATTGTAACGAGGGGTGGTGGGAAGAGCTGTGTGGAATGCAGCAAACCTACTTGCTCTGTGTGTATGTGTGTGTGTGTGTGTGTATAATGCGCACACACTCATATACACACACTCATATACACACTCATATATACACACACACACACACTCATACACACTCATATACACACACACACACTCATACACACACTCATATACACACACACTCATACACACACTCATACACACACTCATACACACACACTCATACACACACTCATACACTCATACACACACTCATATACACACACACACACACTCATACACACACTCATATACACCACACACACACTCATACACACACTCATATACACACACACTCATACACACACTCATACACCACTCATACACACACACTCATACACACACACACACACTCATACACACACTCATACACACACTCATACACACACTCATACACACACTCATACACACACACTCATACACACACACACACTCATACACACACTCATACACACACTCATACACACACACACACACTCATACACACACTCATACACACACTCATACACACACACACACACTCATACACACACTCATACACACACTCATACACACACTCAAAATACACACACACACTCATACACACACACACACACTCATACACACACTCATACACACACTCATACACACACTCAAAATACACACACACACTCATACACACACATGTATATGGGAGACGGGGGGGGTGAATTCAGATTTGTGGGAGGGAGCATAAGCTATATCATTGTGTAGTGTGTGAACAGGGGGAAAGGGAGCAGTTAGAGGAGTGGGGTAGAATATGCATGTGTATGGTGATGGTGGTGGTGGAGGGCACCAGTAGCCATACCTGCCCTCACCTGCCTAACTACCTGCTCTTCTCTTCTCAAATCTAATCTCTCAGCTATTTCCTACTTTAGCCTCACTCTACCAACTGACATCCTGTTCCCAATACTGCCGCCACCACCACCACCGCCCTCTCCACTCTACTGGTTTCTACACCACCAACACCACCACAACCTGTGCAGCAACTTCACTGCTACCACCCCCTCCATTATCAGCACCACACACACAAACACACATACATACAAATACGCACTTCACTGGGAGAGGCAGAAGTACTATTAAGGGTGATAGTAGAAGTAGTAGAGGTGAAGGAAGTGATAATAATGATAATAATGGTTTCAAATTTTGCCACAAGGGCAGCAGTTTCAGGGGAGGGGATGAGTCGATTACATCAACCCCAGTGTTCAACTGGTACTTATTTTATCGACCACAAAAGGATGAAAAGCAAAGTCGACCTCGGCGGAATTTGAACTCCGAATGTAGAGGCAGACGAAATACCTATTTCTTTACTACCCACAAGGGGTTAAACACAGAGAGGACAAACAAGGACAGACAAACGGATTAAGTCGATTATATCGACCTCGGTGCATAACTGGTACTTATTTTATCGACCCCGAAATGATGAAAGGCAAAGTCAACCTCGGCGGAATTTGAACTCACAACGTAACGGCAAACGAAACACTGCTAAGCATTTCGTCCAGCATGCTCCAACAGTCTCTGTCAGTTGGCCACCTTGAGCTGTCAGAAGATCCTCTAATGAAGCTTGTGTACCAGCATGATAAAGTAAAGAAGTTCTACTCAGTGTACAAAGAATCTGTAGAGTTTAAGAAACAACTGATGACGGAGGAACCTAGGATGGAGGTGAGTGAGAAAGTAACCCAGTTTGCTAAAAGAGTTAAGGAAGAGATGAAAAAAACAAGCCCAGTAGAAGAGCAAAGAAGAATGGCAGGAAAAACCGATGCAAGGACGATACTCATGTAAAGTGAACAAACCAGATATAGAAAAACGAGACACTCATGTATGGATGAAGAGCTTAGGGCTGAAGGCTGAAACCAAAGGTTTTATCATAGCAGCACAAGATCAAAGCCTGGCAACCAGGGCTTACCACAACAAAATAATGAACGATGGCACTGACCCGAAATGCAGAATGTGTCATGAACAGGATGAAACAGTGGACCACATCTTAACTGGATGCACAGTGCTTGCAAAAACTGAATATATTCATAGACACGATAGAGTAGCGCAATATATCCATTGGAAGATATGTAAACACTACCAGCTTCCAACTTCAGAAAGATGGTGCCAGCATAAACCTGAAACTGTGACTGGAAAAGATGATGTAACAGTACTCTGGGAATGCCAATGAACACTGATAAAGAAATCAAGGCAAACAGGCCGGACATAATCATCAAAGATAGGAAGAATAAGAAATGCTTAATGATAGATGTGACAGTACCATCAAAGAGAAACGTGTCCATTAAAGAAGTTGAGAAGTTATTTAAGTACAAAGACCTAGAAATAGAAGTGACCAAGATGTAGGGAATGAAAAGCAGCACAGCACCAGTGGGGATTGGAGCGTTAGGGCTAATTAAAAAGGGCCTTGATAAGCAGCTCAACAAACTCCCTTGCAGTGTTGACGTGGGAGAACTCCAGAAAATAGTGTTACAAGGCTCCACACGCATTTTACGCTGTGTACTCTCCATGAGATGAGGACCTGCTGTGATCCTAAGGTCAAGGGATGACCCTGGTTCAGCAGAAGACAATGGACCATATTTCATTTTTTTTAAAATACTAATAATAATAATAATAATAATAATAATAATAATGATAATAATAATATTTTCAACTCTAGGCACAAGGCCTGAAATTTGGGGAGAGTAGGAATAGTGAATCAATTACATTGACCCCAGTATTTGACTGTTACTTATTTCATTGACCCCAAAAGGATGGAAGGTGAAGCTGAACTCAGCCGCATTTGAACTCCAAATATCAAGACAGACCAAAGTGCCACCAAGTATTTTTCCCAGCACCAAAATGGTTCTCTCTCCCTCTTTGGTCAGTCAAATAAATATTAAGTGCCCTCTACACTAACACCTACCTATCTCCCCCCTCACCTCCCCACTTCTGGCTTCCCTCCTGTCATCATTCCTGCCTCTACTCCTTAAGGTACCAAGGGCCCTTCACGTTTCCTTTTACTTAGTGTACAGTAAAGTGGTTGGCAAGCGAGCAGAGAGAGAGTGTAGGGCTGTGAAGTCCATCTGGTCCTGCTCCCACACTGATTGCCTATTCGGCCCCTTTAGTGAGGATAGCACCAGGAGGAGGAAATACACTGGAAAATATGGAGTGGTTGGGGTCTAGGAAGGGGCATTATATGCTGTAGAAACCAAAACAAAATGATACACACGAGTCAACCCAAGTTCTTATTTTCCCTTCTACAAAGCTTGTTACTTATTCCATTAGTCTCTTTTGCTGAACTACTAAGTAACAGGGCTGTAAATGACACTGACACTGATTGTCATGTGGTGGTGACAGACAAACACAGACACAAAGACACACACACACACACACGACTGGTTTCTTTCAGTTTCCATTGATCAAATCCACTGACAAGGTTTTGGTTGGCCCAAGGCTACAGTAGAAGACACTTGCCCAAGATGCCATGCAGAGGGACTGAACCCGGAACCATGCAACCACACAGCCATGCCTGCCCCCACCCCTCCCATATATATTTATGTTTGCTTTCCTTGACTTTGTGTGACAGTTGTAAACGATAATCCTTTTCTACTCTAGGCACAAGGCCTGAAATTTTGGGGAAAGGAGCCAGTTGATTAGAATGACCCCAGTACACAACTAGTACTTAATTTATCGACCCTGGAAGGATGAAAGGCAAAATCGACATCGGCGGAATTTGAACTCAGAACATAGCCGCAGACGAAATACCTATTTCTTTACTACCCACAAGGGGCTAAACACAGAGAGGACAAACAAGGACAGACAAACAGATTAAGTCGATTATATCGACTCCAGTGCGTAACTGGTACTTATTTAATCGACCCCAAAAGGATGAAAGGCAAAGTCGACCTAGGTGGAATTTGAACTCAGAATGTAAAGACAGTCAAAATACTGCTAAGCACTTCAGCTGGCGTGCTAACGTTTCTGCCAGATCACCGCCTTAAATGAATATCCCCATCATGCAAGCAGTATCCTTCACTTCCAGTTTTCCATGGAAACACGTCTGGTGATGGGGAAGCATTACCTTTCCTGGAAATAAGGGAGGGTTAGCGGCAGGAGGGGCAACTGGCTGTAGAAATCTGCCTCAACAAATCCTGTCCAACACATGAACGCATGGAAAAGTTGATGTTAAAACAATGACGATGACATATATACATGTACATACACACATTTCATAATCATCATCATTGAAAGTCCGTTTCCCATGCCGGAAAGGGGTTGGAGTGTTTGACAAGGGGCTGGGGAAGCCAGGGAGCTGCAGCAGGCCCCAGCTGTCTGTTTTGGTGTGGGTTTTAAGGCTGGATGCCCTTCCTAGCACCAAACACTTTATGTAGCACAATAATGAAAGCTTTTTTACATGACATGAGCACAGGTGCTTTTTATGTGGTGCCAACATGGGTCCTATTCATAACACTCAGACTATACACCTGTACACACATATATATATATGTATGCACGTATATAAAAATAGATATGTGTGTGTGTGTGTGTGTGTTTAAGCATAGTGAACTGAGCACATTTATGTCAAAGAGAAGACTTTGTATGATTGTAGAGTAACAAAGATCACCACAGAGGAAACTGCAAGTCACTGTGACGTATTGGATTTTCTTATGTCCACTGAATACACATACGGAAAAAGATTAATAGCTATGTGTGTCTACATGATTGTATATATATATATATATACACACACACATCAGTGTATTGATAGACAAGCAAGCTGGTGGAGAGATATTAATAGTTTGTTTTACAAAGACATATTGCTGTCTAAGTATATGTACGTGTGTATATGTAAATATATATATATATATATTGTTATTCTTTTACTTGTTTCAGTCATTTGACTGTGGCCATGCTGGAGCACTGCCTTTAGTCATACAAATCAACCCCAGGACTTATTCTTTGTAAGCCTAGTACTTATTCTATTGGTCTTTTTTGCTGAACCACTAAGTTACAGGAGCGTAAACACACAAACATTGGTTGGCAAGCGATGTTGGGGGGACAAACACACACAGACATACACACACACACACACACACACACACACACACATATATATATATATATATTATATATATATATATATATACGATGGGCTTCTTTCAGTTTCCGACTACCAAATCCACTCACAAGGCTATAGTAGAAGACACTTGCCCACTGCATGGCACCATGTGGTTCGTAAGCAAGCTACTTACCACACAGTCACTCCCGCACCTATATATATATATTTTAAATCGGTGTGCTTCAGCCCTAGGTTTCAGTTATGAACCTACAAATGCTAAAGTTGCAAGGAGCTGAATCACACTGTTTTAAATAATCATATCAGTAACTCTTACTAATAGTACCTTGGTTTTTGAACAACTCTGATCACAAATAAATTGTGCTTCGTATATATATATATCTATATATATATATATATATATATAGAGAGAGAGAGAGAGAGAGAGCGAGAGAGAGAGAGAGAGAGAGAGAGAAAGAGACAGAGAGAGATATACATATAATATTATATAATATATATATGTATATATAGGTAGATAGAGATAAAGCACGATTTATTCGTGATCAAAAAGTGGAGGTGCTACTGCATGTAGTATATATATATATATATATATATATATATATATATATATATATATGTATAGGAGAGAGAAAGATATATATATAATTGTACAGGGTACAATTATACTTAAGGGCGCAAAAAGTTGTTATGCCTTCATACGGAAAGGAGATGTCGAATTTGTCCAACCATTTTAAATGTCCACTCCAGGTGTGCATACAAGTTGGAAGCAGGAAAGTAGACTGACCAAAAATTCATAAAATATTTCAGCTATAAATAATAACAACAACAACAATAATAATAATAATAAAATAATAATAATAATAATAATAATAATAATAATAATAATAATAATAACTGAATTATTTTATGAATTTTTGGTCAGTCTACTTTCCTGCTTTCAACTCATATGTACACCTGGAGTGGACATTTAAAATGGTGGGACGAATTCAACATCTTCTTTCAGCATGTAGGCATAACAGATTTTTGTGCCCTTAAGTATAATTGTACCCTGTACAATCAAATATCTCTATAGATGTATTTTACCTAAAAGGGTTTTCATATGCTGGTCACTGATAAAATTCATTAATTTTAATGACTTTATCCTGTAATTGTGTTTATATATATTATAAACATATATATATACATGTATATATATGTGTGTGTGTGTCTGTCTGTCTACACACATATATATATATAATCATTCTTGGACAAGGATATTATTGACATTGATTTTGAAGTTTCAAACCACTTAAGCTGTATGTGCGTGTATACACACACACAAACACATAAAAAGTAGGGGAAAAGATAGATTCAAATGTGGGTGGATGAACAGACAGACCCACGGATACTGACACTTTAATATAGATATATATAAATATATATTTACGCACGAAGAGAAATAGATCCAGCTATAAATATCTATGGATACATATGTGTGTATATAAATATATATGTACACACACACACCTATAAAGATTTATATAAACACAAAGATTTACACATAGATAAGAGATAGTTACACACGTACACACACACACATATATATATACACACACACACACATATATATATATACACACACATACATTAAATACACACAAACAAAGACTGAGAAAGTTTGAGAAAATAAACAGAAAAGAAATAACAAACTTCAATATTCACCATTCTTTCAGTTGGTTTTCCTTGTGAAAGGTAAATAAGTGGAAATATATAAACTTGGATAATAAACACAACTAGTGCTACTACTATTACTAACAAACACTGTTGTTACTGCAACACCTTAACGAGAGAGAGTGACAATGAACAAGAACAGCAGGTAGGCTGGGCGTTGTCTAGCACTGTTGGTCTCACAGGGAAATAAGGTCAGCAACTGAAGGTATGAAGGAAAGTTTAATAAAGAAATACTACCACCACCACCACCACCACCACTGTCCTATTTCTCTCACACATACACACACAATCTTTTGTGAATGTGTGTGTGTGTGTGTGTGACCACACCTCTCTCTACTACAAAGGCGTAGAAAGACAGTGAGAAACAATGTGACCGCTGGATCTGCTAGAAATATGTCCCAACTATCACCTTTCTGTGTCAAATTAGGAAGAATGCAAAAGGACAAGGGAGTCCTAAATAGCCCCTTAATGAACCACATGGTTCCAGGTTCAGTCCCACTGCGTGGCACCTTGGGCAAGTGTCTTCTACTATAGCCTCGGGCCGACCAAAGCCTTGTGAGTGGATTTGGTAGACGGAAACTGAAAGAAGCCCGTCGTATATATGTATGTCTGTAATATGTTTGTGTGTCTGTGTTTGTTCCCCCAACATCACTTGACAACTGATGCTGTTCCCGTAACTTAGCGGTTTGGCAAAAGAGACCGATAGAATAAGTACTAGGCTTACAAAGAATAAGTCCTGGGGTCGATTTGCTCGACTAAAGGCGGTGCTCCAGCATGGCCACAGTCAAAAGAGTAAAAGAGAGTAACCATGGCTAAGTTGCCCATAAGTTGCCAGGTCAGCTGGAGCAAGGCTGGTCTTGTGATTTATTTAATGAAATGGTGAATTATTTAAAACGATGCGTTTGTTGTTGGTCAGGCTTGGATTATTGAAACGCAACAAGTTTATAAAATGTTTGGTTTTATTTATTAAATAAACACTGACTAAAGAAAGAGCACATTGGATTAATGTTGTCATGGATACACTGTGCCTGGATAATAGACAGCAATGTCATGACTGGAAAGCTTTTGAGCTTAAGTCTCCTTGTTCAGAGCTGACCTCCGGCTAAACAACAAGGATATAGTCAACAGGTTGTGCCTCTATAGTGGATAGCTTGCTCAATCCTGCTGGAAATAGCAGCCAACAGTCCTTCAAACAACAACTTGTTTAACAATGTAAAGGAGACACTGAATAATGTAGTCTTAGATACACTACGTCTAAATAATCAACAAGATGGTCACATTTGGAATGTGTTTGATCATAGGACTTATAAATCAGGGCTGAACCAAGATAAAGGACCAATAAGAAAGGAGGGTCCCATGTGATGATGTAGTCCAAAATACACTATATCTAAATAATCAACAAGATGGTCACATTTGGAATGTCTCTAACGAAGAGGGTTCCATTGATCAAAGCTAAACTACAATTAACCACCAACATTTATTGTATTGTTTTTGGAGATGAAGAATCTATAAAATGTCACACAAAATGTTTTGTCATGTTTGGTTCTGAGTTCAAATCCTACCAAGGTGAACTTCACTTTTTATATTTCCAAGGCCAAAAACATGTACCAGTCATGTACCAGGGTCAATAAAATTGATTACACTCTTCCTTTGCCTACAACAGACCCATAAGAATTGTTACCAGGCCAGACACAATGCTTCGCAGCATTTTGTCCATCTTTACGTTTGGAATTCGAATTCTGCTGTGGTTGACTTTGCCCTTCATCCTTTAGAGGGGTCGATAAATTAAGTACCAGTGAAACACTGGGGTCGATGTAATCAACTACCCAACTCCTCACCAAATTTCAGGCCTTGTGCCTTTAGTAGAAAGGATTATTACCTTCGCCTTGGCGAAGCCGGAAGTATTGTTTTCAGTTGTATTGGTTTGTCTGTGGACAAGATATTTCAAGAACCACTGGATAGATTCAGATGAAACTTTCAGGGATGTTTCAGACTGGCACAAACTGATTAAAGTTTGGGATTGATCCGGTACTGGACAAGGATTCTGGATTATTTTTTATATTTTCTTTACATGTATATGTAAAACTTCACATAGTTCTCTTGTACACACACACACACATACACACATATACTCACACATTTTCAGCTTTGACCCATTACCATCCCATTTCCATACACACACACACACAAACATACCTCTCTTTTACACACACATATACTCATACTTCAAACGCTGTCGTTTATCAGCTTTTTCACTCCTTCCTTTATTATTCATCTATCACCCTTTCCTTTCTCATTCATACAATGCTCTCTTTGCCATTTATCTCCTCTCCCTTCACCTCTCACTCTAGCTCTATTATTTATATATATAGGAAGGGCATCCAGCCGTAGAAACACTGCCAGATCAGACTGGGCCTGGTGCAGCCTTCTGGCTTCACAGACCCCAGTTGAACCGTCCAAACCATGCTAGCATGGAAAGCGGACGCTAAATGATGATGATGATGGTGATGATATATATATATATATACACACACACACACAAATATATAAAAAGACAATGCTCATTATTATATTAGATTATACATACATATATACATAATTCTATACATCAATCTAAAACAATCTAAAAGAGGGATACTGAAGGAAAACCGGAATTTAAAACCACAATACAGTATGCATTTCATTACAATTATAATTTTTATATTCCATTATGTTTCTCTACCAAAGTCGCTGTTGTATTTCAGCCAGTGTTTCCAAAACTTTTACGAAGTGACTCCCTAAGACTTATCGACACGTGTGCGCTCAAGTCATGCAAATATTTTCATTACCCAAATGACACATACAAACAGCATTACAAACACAGCTGGCGCACCCACTTGCACATTCCATGTCTCCCATTGGGATCGATCAGGTACCGGACAAGGTATATGGATTATTCTCGTTTGTGAGAGCAGTCAAGTTTATTTCAGATATTCCCATTTTAAAAAACCATCTCTGGCTAATCGTTGAGAGGACATTGAGAGGACGTTAGTATTGCCTTGGTGGAGGTTTGCGCTCTTTGAGTGCTCGTTATTATTATTATTATTATTATGGCAATGGTCAGCAAATTATCAAAGTTAACACCTTGTGGTGTTTTCCTCACATCCCTCTCTGATCCAAGTTCAACTCTGAATTCCATTTCTGTGAGAACAGTAAACTGAAGAAGTGCCATCTTTTAATTGCCTGTGACTCCATCTGGATGAAAAAATGTGCAATGTTGAACTCTGCTAAAAAAGACCATTATCGAGGTCAGTGTGTGACCATGTGCTATTCTATCAATCATCAGTTCTTTTGTCTATTCAGGTTCAAATCATGTTGGTGGCAATTGAAATTCATCATCACCATCATCATCATTTAATGTCCATGTTCCTTGCTGGCATGGATTGGACTGAGTTGGATGTTTTGCTTTGGCAGAGATTCTACAACTGGCTGCCATTCCTGATGCCAACCACTTTACAGAGTGGACTGACATCTTTTTTATATGGCACCAGCACAGGAACTCCTTACATGGCACCAGCACAGGAACTTGTCATGTGACACCAGCAGGGGAGCTTGTCATGTGATGCCATAATAAATAAAAGAATGCATACAGGTTAATGTGTGTATGTATGTATGCGTATATATATATATATATATATATATACATACATACATACACAGATATATACACACACACACATACACACATAGTGAAGGTGCATGGCTTAGTGGTTAGGGTGTTGCACTAACCATTACGAGATCGTGGGGTCGATTCTCAGACCAGGTGTTGTGTTGTGTTCTTGAGCAAAGCACTTCATTTCATGTTGCTCTACAGTCATTTCGTCACCTGACATGTGAGACACGGTGCACCTGTACAGGTAATGCCACTTTCATGGAGGGAGTGAGCTTATCTCTACACAAACATTTGATCATTATAAAACAAATCTTCTCTGTGGTTGTTTGGGAAGAAATTGGAGAACCCTCATACATCGTCTAACAATGGAAGAGTCCAAGATATATACACATACACACACACATCACATAAAGATTACAGAATATACAAATACATACATACAGTACACAAAACACACACATTTTTGTAAAAGAGAGATTTATCATTTCCTCATTGTCATTTTTAGGGTTTCAAGTAAAGGTGTACTCACTTTTGTAACGTAACTCTGTCATGCTATTTCTTTTGCCTAGAATTAACCAATATCTAATATTTCTTTTCAGCTTCCAGCATTACAAAAAATGTGTCTTACTGGATGGTCATGGCTGAAAACACCTTTGATCATAGGACTGCAGTTCAAGATGAACCCAGAGCTAAATAAGAAAACAAAAATGTATGGTGGACAGGACATTCTGACGAGTCATTTCAGCAGGTTCTGTGCCCATGAAGAAATAACAGCTAAATTTTCCTCAAACTGGACGATATAGTCCCTGATATAAAAGACGGGATGGTCGTAGCTAGAATGCCTTTTATTAAAGTTCTTATTTAATCATGTCTGTCCTGGAGGTGAACAAACTTTAAAGATTAAATCCTGCAACAAGACGGCTGCACATTGACGTATGCACACAAGCATACAAGTGCAAACATGTAGAAACAGCAAGAAAACAATGCAGTACAGTAAGATTGGATCAATAGATCCGGATTATGGACGGATTAGCTGCTCAAATATAAAACAAGACCATCCAATGGATATAAACAAATGCTAAACTAGGAAACCTCTTTGTTGCAGCTGACCTGCCAAAAATAGCAACTAAATCGCCCTCAAATCATATTCTAACTTATTAAATAAACATCAGCTTAGTGTAGTCATATAACAGTAACAACAGATGTGAAGGTCATGGCTAGAATGCCTTTGATCATAAGCTGGCTCAGTTAACTACCACTACAATCATCATCAACAATATTATGACCATCCAGCTCCACCAACAACTTTTCCATGACCAACACCACAGGAATAATCATGGTGGGAACATCTTTGATCACTGCTCTACTGTAGCAGGGGGCTGACCTGGGGCTAAATAAAAACAAACTCCATCTCAGTGGCCTACAAAAAATGTAATAAGTTCAGTTCCTCGTGTTCCAATCCACTAATAAAACAATGGAAGTGATGGCTTTCATACAGTGACCAGTGTCCACACAAGATTTCATTCCGGACAACAAACCAGGACCCCAATATGAACTCACACTATAGGAATGACAGAAGAGGCCTACACAGAGGGGCCTAGACCCTAACCCTACACAGCATTGGATTGGAGAACCTGGTAGAGGCAGCAGTCAAATCTCCCTCACATCACACTTAAAAAATGTAGGGCACAATGCATAATGTTGTTATATGAAATGATGGGCTGGTCACGGATGGAACCCCTTTGATCAATTATTGTTGAAGAGATTCAGATTGGAGCCTGGTGCAGCCATCTGGCTTGCCAGTCCTCAGTCAAACCATCCAACCCAAGCCAGCATGGAAAAGCAGACGTTAAACAACGATGACAATGACGAGAGGTTAAGCAAAAGAAACCTGACATACTCCAGGGACCAAGCTACAAGTAAGAGGGCCAGATCCATCTGACTGAACCCTATCACTGAGATGCAGGTTGATTTTATTTAGCCCTAGGTCATGTGTGTGTATTCTCATACCAGAAGGAAGGTGATCGATCAAACTGCTAGAAATAGCAGTCAAATCTAAGTCAACATACTGTCATTACATTTCATTTTCACTGGAATGCAGGAGCAGACTAAGTCATCAGTCAATCAGGCACTGCCCGAGGGCCCAGAGCTCTAAGGGGCCAGCACTCTACATGTTAACTCTAGAAAAACATGCATTCAAAGGGGCCCGGTAAACAGTTATGCCCGAGGACCCTTAATACTCTCAGTGCACCCCTACTGGAATGGGTGGCGCAGTCAGACAGGATCCAATGGATCAAAGGACCACTTCTTGCCCCAATGTCACAGTTTTGACAGGACTTCTGCAGCCGAGTGCCCTTCTTATTGCCAACCACTTGACAGAATGTAGCGGCTGCATCTTCCATGACACTGATGCTAGTGGGGTCACCCTGTAATTCACAAGATTAAAAGCTCCCCTTTGCCTGAGATGGAATAAAGGAGAGAGAAAGGTTGCTTTGAAGAAAAAGTGTTGAAAGGTTAGTGTATGATGAGGGGAAGGCAGCGAGATGGCAGAATCATTAGCACACCGGACAAAATGCTGGGCAACACTTCATAAGTCTTTACGTTCTGAGTTCAAATTCCACCAAGGTCAACTTTATTTTTCATCTTTGCAGGGTTGATAAAATAAGTACCAGCTGAACACTGGGGTCCATGTAATCAACTTTATCCCCTCCCCAGAATTTGCTGGCCTTGTGCTAAATTTTGAAACTGATATATAATGGGAGGAATAAAGACAGGTCTGTTGTGGGTGAGATTCATGGCTGCTTCACATTTTAGGTGGGGTGGGTGGGGTGGAGCCACAAAGAGAGGTAAAAGTGGGGGGGTGAGATGCCAGAACATACTCTGAAGGTAATATGTCCAAGAAGGTGAATGGACGAGAGCATGTGGAGAACAGGAGAATCAGCAAGGGTGGGCAAGGCTGGAGGAGAGTAGAAAGAGAAAGAGATAGATAGATAGATAGATAGATAGATAGATAGATAGATAGATAGATACAAGCTTGGAGATGTGGTGGATGCAGTGAATGGTGAATGGGGGGGAGGTAGATCAATGGTAAACCAGGAGGAAGGAAATCATAAGAATGATGGATGGCAGTTGGGAGTAGTTTAGAGAAGAGGAAGTGATGACTGGCAGCCAAGAAATGAAGACATGAAACAGTTTGTAAGTTCATTAATTGCAGCAACAGAATAATGCAGTAGATAGGAGAGTGATGGAGTGATAGGGGGGGCGAGGAGTGGAGTTAAGGTTGCAAGGAAGAGTGGTGGGGTGAGAGTAAGAGGAGGTGAAACTGATAAGGGACTGGATAATGGTAAAAAAACAAAGGTAAATAGGGATGGGGGTGACATCTGTGTGAGGGAAAGGGAAGAAAAATATGCAGTTGTAGACTTGAAAAGGATGTTGAGTGAGGGACCAAGTTGTGTTCAGACACATTATTTTCTAAGACCTTCAGAAGTCATGTCATGTTAACATGAATGACGGGTGGATGGGCGGGTGGGGGAGATTGATTCTTGAGTACTGTGTATCGGCAATCATGTTGGTCCTCTGGCAGGTTTCCCACGAGGCCCCACCATAAGTGTGGAACGAAATGTGCTTAAGGGGTGCAAACCCAGTTTTTCAGGAGGATATTCAAAAGCCCTACGAAAATTGCAAGGGGTACGCTTCCACCCCTGCACTCCAGCCTATGGGTTCAACATAAATGAAGAGGACACACAAACTAATAGAGTCCTAGAAACTCAAAAAAGCCAAGGTGGTCAACTTTGGAATGGCTTGGATCGTCGTACTTTTGTTAGAAGACTTCAAGGCTCACCTGGAACTAAGTTTTAACACTTTACTTCATGTCCTATGAACATAAACCTCGGTTTATAAATTGTGTCAACTGTTTGGCGTTTGGGTGAGTTTTCTGGCATGTCTGTTTATTATTTAACTTTTACCGAAACCAAAACAATCACTAGTTTCTTGAGATTACAACTAAGAATACAGGTGCAGGTGTGTGTGTGTGTGTACTTTGATGTTGAGAGAGTTTCGTCAACACACGTGACGAATATAAAATACACACGGAATGACGTGTAGGTACAAGTATACACTCACACACGCGCGTCTTCGTTCACTTCCTCTACATAAACCTGTTTGTTTCGTAACCAAACGCCCACTATTTCAGGTTGTAACTGGATTTCAGGTGTGACTAACACACACACACACATCAATTTAGACAGACAGACAGACAGATAGATAGATGTGTGTGTGTGTGTGTGTGTGCATAGAGAGACACCGTGTGTTTGTGATTGCATATGCGCGTTGCAGGGGCTGGAATGGTAACGGATGTAGTAAATAATATATTAACGGACATCTATTTTGACTGTATGTGATGTGTATGTATATATATATATATATATATATATATATATGGAGAGAGAGAGAGAGAGAGACGGATAAGCAGAGCTAGCCATGTGTGCCAAGTACGCTCGTCTGTATGTGTGTGTATTATATACATGTATGTAATATATGTATATGATCATTAAATGTCCCGTCTGTATAGCAAGTGTGTCCCACAATATTCTCGTAATGGATGAAAGATTCAAATTCCATGCGGGGGGGGGGATACCAAACCGAAATCGGAGCGGAGCCCTAACCTTGTTATACTCAACTCGGACATAAGCTCAGAGACATACTCATCTCACAGCTCAGTCTAAATCAAACATTGAGGCCCAATGGGGGTGTGGTGTACCTGTGTGGTAACAGCACAAGTCCCAAGAAGATAGGCAGGTATTATAGTTTAAAGACATTCGGTTTCTCCTTGGTTTCTGGTGATTAAAAATGTTTTAATCCCAGGCAGCAAAATATATTACAGAATTAATAAAAGATTTTGGTTCTCTTAGCTTCAACTAATGTGTAGTATGTACCTAAACATGCTCTCGTCCTCTCTTTGAATATCGGAATTTTATTAGAACAGAGAAGAACAAGCACGATGTAAACAAGGAAAAATCAGCTCCTAAAAATTCTTCATAGAAGCACCGAAAACCTGAAGGTTGTGTCGGTTTGACTCTACGAAAAAATGGTGTGTGTGTGTGTGTATATATATATACGCGCGTGCGCGCCAACATGCATAGCAGCTATGTAAGGAGCGTCCGTATGTGTGTGTGTATATATATATATATAGGTGAGATAATGTATACAAGAAAATCCGTAAGGTGTGCGTACAGACAGACAACCATATATATATGTAGCGTGGATCGGTGATATCCTCACTGTATGACAGAGATACTAGAAATGATCTTTCGGCTGCTTATATATACATATATATAGGCAATATATACAGAGGCTATATAATGTATGCATAGAAAATACGCAAGGTGTGCGTAAAGCACACACACATGTTGAAACTATGTTACGTGTATATATATATATATATATATACATACACGCATTTCGACTCTGCTAATTGAATCAGAAACTGTAATGTTAGCTAATACAGGTTCCATATGTCAACAGGTAGAAACGGATTAATTACAAAATACACCACAATGGAGATATATTGTATTACACGGCACCGTGTTTTACAACATTACAATCGACTATATACCCTACCACAGATATTTACACGTCTATCTTGGATTACATAATGTTACCTTGAAGGTAATGTAAAGCGACAGCTTGTCTGCAAATGGTATAAACAAACGGATAAATACGTATGGATAGATTGTTTTAATTTCCAAGCGGAATCGGAAACCAAAATAACAATATTCAGTAGATTTATAAAGAGTTTATATATTATATATTGTGGATCAATCTTGGTATTTTTCCATGTCTTCGATCGCAAAATATATTATTCTTCAGGTGAATGCGATTCGAAATAATGGTCTGTTTGTCTTTGGAACTGAGAGAGAAGCAAGGAAGGCGAAGTGAAACCGTTTCTAAGTGAGTGTTGTATGGAATAACAAATGACATCTGACTTACCTGGATGCTTGATCAAAGACAGGGAGGGTTGTTGTGATGGAACAGGACCACTGCAACGGTGTCTAATGTCTTGTAATATTAAAGAACTGAAGACGATCCAGCCAAACGTTGAAACGTGACGAGGCGGTGGCGGGAATTGATTGATGTTGTTGTTGTTGCTTACCTCCCTTGGATCTGGACCTTCCTCACACTACTACTATTCTCCCCCTCTCTCTATTTTTCTGTTATTATTATTATTATCTGCTTCCCAACACCCACTTCCTACCATTGTTTGGGTTTCCTCTTACTTTTACTCCCCATCCTCCTCCTCCGTCTCTCTGCCTTGCTCTCTCGTCCTCTCTCTACCACTCCTTCTTTTATCTTCTTCCTCTCCCTCTTTTTCTGTCTCTCTCTCTCTCTCTTTCCCTCCCTTTCTCTTTCTCTGACTCTCTCTGCACACACATATGTGTATGTGTGTGTGTGTGTATGTGTGTGTGTGTGTGTGCGTGTTTGTCCCCCACTACAACTCAACAACCGGTGCTGGTGTGTTTGCGTCCTCGTACCCTAACGGTTCGGCAAAAGAGCGATCGATAAAATAAGTAAAAGGCTTTTAAAAAATGAAGTGTTGGAGTCGAGTCGTTCGACTAAAATTCTTCAAGGCGGTGCCCCAGCATGGCCGCAGTCACGAAAGACTGAAACAAGTAAAAGATAAAAGATTAACAGATTAGAAAATAAAAGCAAGGACGAAATAGAAAGAAATCATTTTGGACCTTGGCACCGTCTCGGCCATGTTTCTTCTCACTGATAACATAATGTGTAACTCGTATAAATATCGAACCTGATTTCAAATGTCTCATTTCTACGAAAACTCATGACCCTTCCAGACATCCAACAAACCCATTCGTCGTCCCCTCTTCAACACACAGCTCCCTCAAGGGATGTTATCGTTCGAGTTAAGAAACCTTAATTTAATGTATTTTTCCTTCTTGTTTAAACCAAGGTCAACCTGATCCCGTGGATCAATGATCAAAAGCGTCTCAGTCGTGACCATCCCGTCTCATATTCTGTTAGGTGCCATGTCCATAATATAGGACACAGGCGACCATGTCCATAAAATAGGACACAGGTGATCATTTCCTGTCACGGTTCTCTCTTCTTTGTTTTCTCTAACAGTTTCCACTTCCCGATGTTCAATGCCTTTTCCAACCAATTCTTCAAGCCTCACATCCATACCATCCTTCTCCACACCATCCTTCTCCACACCATTCTTCTCCATACCATCCTTCTCCACACCATTCTTCTCCATACCATTCTTCTCCACACCATCCTTCTCCACACCATCCTTCTCCACACCATTCTTCTCCACACCATTCTTCTCCATACCATCCTTCTCCACACCATTCTTCTCCATACCATCCTTCTCCACACCATTCTTCTCCATACCATTCTTCTCCACACCATCCTTCTCCATACCATTCTTCTCCATACCATCCTTCTCCATACCATCCTTCTCCATACCATTCTTCTCCACACCATCCTTCTCCACACCATCCTTCTCCACACCATTCTTCTCCACACCATTCTTCTCCATACCATCCTTCTCCACACCATTCTTCTCCATACCATCCTTCTCCACACCATTCTTCTCCATACCATTCTTCTCCACACCATCCTTCTCCATACCATTCTTCTCCATACCATCCTTCTCCATACCATTCTTCTCCACACCATCCTTCTCCATACCATTCTTCTCCACACCATCCTTCTCCATACCATCCTTCTCCATACCATCCTTCCCCTTCCTCTGCTTCTTTCCCCTTCAGTCTTCCTGGTCATCACTAAATTCTCCCTGGGCCCTCTTTCCTCATCACACAACCAAGAAACCTCAGATGCCTGGCCCTTATCTCACAAAGCAGTTCCCTATTTACCACAACCCAGGTCGTCACTTCTTCATCAGACACATCGTCTGTCCAGGCCATCCTCAATATTCTCCTCAAGAACCACAGTTCACACTTCTCCAAGACCCTGCTCATTTCTGATGCCAGAGACCATTCCTCACTTCCGTACATTAACACAAGGTAGACATAGCAGTTCAGTCTACGCATATCTAGGACTACACAATTTAATGTGGTCATTTAGTCCGAGTCAAACCTGATCTAGAAGACCTCGGAAATTCTAAGTGGTCCCTTAAACTGTTAGAAACAGCAGCCAAATCACTTTTAAATACTTACACTCTTAAAAATACACTGAGCCTGTATTGGTTAATGTAGCAGACAGGCTGGTCATGGTTGGAAAGTTTTCAATAATAACTCTACTCCTTCACAATGACCTGATACTGCAAAACAACTTTAACAATGACAAATAATCAGGTATTATGTGGGGTGGGTGAGGTGGATGATGTCAAGTGATTTCATTAACGTTATCATTATACTAGATAATTAAAAAGAAAAAGAAAACTGTGGGCCAGGAACCAGCGTGCCGTGTCGAGATATCTAAATGTATTTTTAAAATATTATCTCGCGAGACGGCATAGTTTGAACTTGTCAAACTCGATTTTTCATATTTATTGACGTGAACAACATTGGAATTAATGTTAGACTAATAAACACACACACACACGTATGTATGTGTGTGTGTGTGTTTATATATATATGTAGATAGATGGGTGTGTATCTGCGTGACTAGACAAATATGGGCGCGAGCATATATGTGTTAAAATATATATAATTATTGTTGGTACGTACGTACGTATGTATGTAAAGTTAATCCAAACATGAAAACACAAAGAGAAAACGCAACAACGCGAGGACGTGGAACAAATATAGTATTATTGGACGCTCAGGAAGGAAGGGAAGAAGGAGGGTTTAACGTTTCGAGCGGAGCTCTTCGTCGGAAACATAGGAAAAGGAAAGATCCAGAGAAGGGAAGACGGAGGGAAAGAAATCGCCAACGGTACACACGCGGTCACATTTTGAATGTATGTATGTATGTATGTATGTATGTATGTATGTATGTATGTACGTACGTGTGCATGTATATGCGTATACTCGTATATGTACGCCAGCATGTACGTATGAAGCCCTGCAGTTACGCGTGTCCAGCTGTCTAAAATATTGATTTCAAATTTTGGCACAAGGCCAGCAATTTGGGCGAAGTGGATAAATCGATTACACCGACTCCAGTTTTCATCTGGTAGTTATTTTATCGATCTCTAAAGGATGAAAGTCAAAGTCTACAGCGGCGGAATTTGAACTCAGAACGTATAGACGGACGAAATGCCGATAAGTATTATGCCTGGTATGCTAACGATACTGCCAGCTAGCTACTAAAATAACAGAAACGCAAATAACCACTCCGAAAACCGATTCGATAATCGCAATAAATACTTCCAACGATTTAGTCTACCAATTCTTATCTTACCAAAAAACACAGTTTAAGAATTCAGAATTGACATCAAATAATTCGAACAACAGTCCGACCTCAGTTGGACATTCCAGCAATGGCCCTCACACACGGCGTAGATGGAACAAACAAGTCAATGCTGTGGTCATGGAGTGTTACTACCTGAGCAACCCCGTAGACGAAAATGGTGTTCATCTTAGGGGATACCGATAACGTATGATCAATGGAGAGAAATTGAATTGTTTCAATTCACGGAACAGAGATTATGTGATCAAGCTAGAGTAATAAGAAAAAATCGTTGGTTCACAGAAGTAGAACTCGAAGCTATCAAAAGACGGGTTTTGGAAAACAGCAGCAGAGGAAAAGATGAAAATACAGTTCTTATTGATAAAAGCAACCTCTTAGCAGAAAACAGGTGAGATCTCTAATAAATCACAGGAAAGGAACCGTGATAGCTTGCTCGATGAGAGGCATATAGATGGTTTGGAAGAAGACAATAAAACTAGTGGTGATATGACAGAGGAGCAAAAGACAATCTACGACAGAATAAAGGCAAGGCTACAAGAGAACGATAGCGACATTATTTGCAACCTTAAAAAGGTTAATCGGTAGAAATTGAGCCAAGAAACGAAAAATGAGAATGAAATTCTGAAATACATCAGAACAAACAACATCACAGAAACAAATAATTTGATCAAGGCAGCATGTATTGCTGTAGCAGAAAACGTGGAAGTTGATGTGAAGAAAAAGAAACATAATGGGAGTGATGAAAGAAAAGATCCATGGTGGAAAAGAAGAATCCAGGCAGGGTTAGACATGCTCTTGAAGGAAATCTCTGTGTTAGACCGAAAAGAGAAGGGGGAGCCTAGAAGCGAACAAAAATACAGGGCGCTGAAAAGGAAGTAAAATATTGAAAGAAAGGGCCTGAAAGCAGTAGTGGAGGAACTGAAACAGCGCCTCGTTGCAAAGAAAGCAAAGATGGTAAGATACGACCAAAGAATGAAGGGTTACCACCAGAATAGGTTATTCAGAGTAGATCAGAAGAGGTTCTATAAAGAAATAAATGGAGAGTGTACAGATGAAAAGTTGATGCCAGATAACATCGAAAGTCAAGTATTTTGGAGTGACATCTGGAGCAAAGACAAGGAGCACAAGAAGGATGCTGAATGGTTGCAAGAACTGAAACTAACAGTAGTCTGTCCAAAACAGGCAGAACAAGTCATTTCAGTTAGAGAAGAGAAGGAAATCAGCAACAAAAACAAATGGGTAACTGGAAGGCCCCGGGATCAGATGGAGTTCAAGGCTACTGGATCTGGATGGAAGCACTCCGTCGGTTACGACGACGAGGGTTCCGGTTGATCCGAATCAACGGAACAGCCTGCTCGTGAAATTAACGTGTAAGTGGCTGAGCACTCCACAGACACGTGTACCCTTAACGTAGTTCTCGGGGATATTCAACGTGACACAGAGAGTGACAAGGCCGGCCCTTTGAAATACAGGTACAACAGAAACAGGCAGTAAGAGTGAGAGAAGTTGTGGTGAAAGAGTACAGCAGGGATCACCCCCCCCCCCCTTGCCGGAGCCTCGTGGAGCTTTAGGTGTTTTCGCTCAATAAACACTCACAACGCCCGGTCTGGGAATCGAAACAGCGATCCTATGACCGCGAGTCCGCTGCCCTAACCACTGGGCCATTGCGCCTCCCTACTGGATCTAAAGATTTGAGGAACGCCTTGTTAAATGCCGACCAAGTAATATCAGAGTGGTTGACATTTGGTAGGACAGTGCTGTGCCTGAAAAAACATCGAAAAAGACAATACGGTAGACAATTATGGGCCGATATCCTGTTTGCCATTTATGTGGAAATTATTGATTGGAATACTCGCAGAATCAATGTACGAACATTGGGGGGGGGGAATGGAGTCCTGGCACATGAGCAGAAGGGGTGCAAGCGTAAGTGCATAGGTACCAAGGATCCTGATATACAAAACTGTACTTAGAGACTGCCAGAGGAGGAAAAGTAACTTAGCCATGTCATGGATCGACTATCGTAAGGCGTACGATATGATCCCACATTCTTGGATTATGGAATGATTGAACCTATTTGGTATTGCATCGAATGTTGAGAGATTGCTTGGAAAAAGTATGGCGAAGTGGAGGACGGAACTGACAACATATGGAAGAAGTCTAGGGACAAAAGAAATCAGGAAAGGCATCTCCCAAGGGGACTGCCTGTCCCTGCTGATCTTTGTACTGTGCTTGATACCACTAACATTGATTCTGAGGAAAGCAAAAGCTGGGTATGTATTCAAAAGCCGCCAACAAAAAGTCAACCATTTATTATTCATGGATGACCTCAAACTTTATGGTAAAGATGAAGCCCAAGTCAGTTCCTTCGTTGATACGGTGTATACTTTCAGTGCTGATATCAGAATGGAGTTCAGACTGAGAAAGTGTGGTGTGTTAGAATTGAAGAGAGGCAAAATCAAATGTATGGATGGACTAATGATACGGTCGGGGGAGGTTCTGAAGCAGATAGAAGAGACGGGCTATAAGTACTTGGGAATTTGGGAAATGAATAAATTGATGGAGAAAGAAATGACAGAAAAATTTAAGGTGGAGTACTTGCGCAGACTGAGACTGATCCTTAAGTTGAAATTAAACGGACAGAATATGATTGAAGCTACCAACACCTGGGTGATTCCACTCCTTAGATATGGAGCAGGGGTAATTGCATGGACAGTAGATGAGCTAAACAGCTTAGACTGAAAGACAAGGAAGTTGCTGACGAGATATGGGACACTCCATCCAAAACGTAACACAGTCAAGCTGTATGTACTATGAAAACGAGGGGGAAGAGGACTGATTGGATGCGAACACAGCATTAGAGCAGAAGAAAACAACATAGTAGGGTATGTAAAAAAATGCCACAGAACTGCTATTAATAGAAGTAAGAAGATCAGGCTTGTGTAGAATAAAAGATTGCAAAGATAAAGCACTGTACAAGAAATTGAAAATGAATGAAACTGAAAATAGGAGGATAAAGAAAGGAATGCATGGACAATTTCATAGGGATGTTGAAGATAAGACTGAGAAAAAAGATGGCTGTGGATGACTAAAAGAGATTTAAAACTGGAAACGGAGGCTCTAATCTGTGCTGCTCTAACCTTCTTCTTCTTCTTCTTCTTCTTCTTCTTCTTCTTCTTCTTCTCTTCTTCTTCTTCTTCTTCTTCATATTATTATTGCTGTTATTGTTACACAGCAGAGAATGCCATAATTGCTACAAAAGTTACGCAGTCAAAAATGTCTTCCGCCATTTCTCCTCTTCCATTTCGCATCCTGGCTTCCGGTTCTAATTTCACTTCATCTAATCAAGATCTGCTTCATTATGAATGGTCGATGTAATCAGTCCAGCCACAAGTGTGGCCTTCTATCGAAGATTAGACACCATGACTCAAAGACGAATTTCAAAACGATAATTCTCTATTGTCATTGCCGGAAGTTTTTCCAGTAAAAGCGAAACATAACCGCCATAAGATGATACTAAAAGAATCGTGTTTACCAAAAATAAACCTGGTGACCATTTGGTGAGAGATGCGGAAGAATGGACAGACGACAGAGATATAAATGTGTGTGTGTGTGTGTGTGTGTGTAAGGAAGAAGTGAGTCGGGTAAAAGTGTTGAATAAATTAGTTTAATAATCAGTAATTATTTATTAGTAATTAATACATCAGTCGCTAATTAATAGTTATCATCTCTCATCAAGATCATTAATATTAATTGTAATTATAAATATGTTACAGGCAAAGGAAGAAGGAAGTGAAGTAAACGAGTTTCGCTCGATGTGTGCGTTTGTGTGTGTGTGTGAGAGAGTATGTGTGTATGTGTATGACTGTGTGTGTTTGTGTGTCAGTCTGTGTGTGTGTGTGTGTGCGTGTGTGTCTGTATGTGTGTGTGCGTGAGAGAGAGAGTGAGTGTGTGTGTCCTGTATGTGTGAGAGTGAGAGATAATAAGAGAGAGTGTGTGTGTGTTTGTGTGTGTACTGATCGATTGCTCAATAGTTTTGTGTATTTATTACACTTTTATACAAAAAGGCGTGTGTCAGTTACTTCTAATTAAAATACCTGTAAAACTCTGTGGTGTGTGTCGAGGCTTGGCTCTGACAAGACGCTCTTGTTTTCCTCCTTTGTAACTAACTATAAATTGCCCTTCATGGAGACATTGGACAAACTTATGAAAAATAGTTTTCCAGTTCTCTCCCTTAGATCAATTTTTCACAAAAGGAATAAGTTGTCTCCCTTGATTGTTAAACCACTTTTATCAATCGACCACGAAAACTATGGAGTTGTGGTCTGTCTGACAGTCTTTCCCTTCGATAGAAACAATAGTCGTAGCTTCCGGAAATCACACTCTACCGCATTTGCATTACTTGACAGGAACTTTATTTGACCGACTCTGAAGGGACGAAAGGTAAAGTCGACTTCAGCGGGATTTGAACTCAGAATGTAAAGAGCAGTGAACTTTGGTGTTTGGCTACCAGTAGTAAGTGGTTGGGGGGAATAAGTCGATCTCACGCACCTTATTATCCAAAATTGAGCGCGCGCGCATGCGTGTGCGTGTGTGTGTGTATACACACATATATATAATATACATTTATATATATATATACAGACACCACACATATATATACATATATCATATATATTATATATATATAGATATATATATATATATATATATATATATATATATATATATTATATCTCTATATATATATATTTGTAAAAATGAAGTTCGAAAATGCTGCTATAGTACACAAATTTAAAATTTTTATATATGCATTATAACATGTTTCGGTCTTGAGAACCTTATCAAAAAAAGTATATATACAAAAAGATAGTTCATGCTATCAAATATAAAAAATTCATTTATAATATACAGTAGAGTCAGACATCAAAAGTTCATATATCGTGAAGTGAGTTCGTTCATGCTATATGTTTAGAGAGTATGATGTAGTGGTTCATAGTGGTGATATGCATTCAATATAAAAAATAGATCAAAGTGGTGATATGCAGTCATATAAAAAATTGGTGTTCCTGAAAGAGCGAGGAATTCATTTAGATTTTACCTTGAGTAACTGTGATGACTTTTGGTCGGTGTTCGCTGGATCGTTCTGGCGAACCTTGTGAATTGTTTGGGTTTTATATCACCTGTTAGGTGGCCAGTCCAGCGTAACGTGACGTCATCACCGTTTTGACACAATCGTTTCTTTAGGTGGCTTAGTCAAGCAGAACGGGACGTCATCAATATTCCGACCAATCCCGACCTATAGCTGTATTAGATCTGCCCCTTGTCTGTACCCTGTTTTGACCAATCGTTTCGTTAGGTGGCTTAGTCAAGCAGAACGGGACGTCATCATATATATATATATATATATATATATATATATATATATATATATATATGTCTATATAGGACAGATATATATATACTGTTATTTTAAGCCAGCAGAAAATCAACAAACCTGTTACCCAGGTTTTGTTATAATTTTTATGCTGCTTTAAATAAAAGCGATTTACTCTACCACTGGTATTTGGTACTAACGTTTTTCCACCTGTGTTTCACATCTTATTTGTTTACTCCGGTATATATATATATATATATATATATATATATAGTATATACTATAGATATATATATATATATATAATATATATATATATATATATTATATATATATATACATATATATATATATATATATAACATATATATATATATATATTATACTATATATATATATATAGTATATATATATATATATATATATATATATCTATATATATATATATATATTATATATAGTATATATATATTAATGCAGACATATACATATGAATGTATGGATATGTATATATATATGCACACAAGCATACAGACATATACATACATAGATGCACAAACGTGTATATATGTATGTGTGTGTGTTATGCTTTGTTTTTATGGTGTTGTTGTTGTTGTTGTTGTTGTTGTTGTTCATGAGGCTGTATATGAATGTTGTTGTTATTGCTGACAGTGACAGCGTCGGAAAAATATTTTTGAAGTCGGCCTAAGCAACCGAAATGTCATATACACACACACACACACACATTTACGCACACGCACGCACTCACACACACATACATATACACACACACACGCACGCAAACACACACACACACATACAAAACCACATCCCTCGCCCCCCACAAGCCAAACCACTAACATAACCGTCGGTAGGTAATACCATAATGATCCAATGGTTGACTGTTGGCATTTAAACATTCAAAGAGCCAGGAATTCCTGTTGTCCAACACAGCCAAAGAGACGGTGAGCTGTTTAGGGAGAACCAACACTTGTCAGGTGCCTCTAGAATCGTGCTTCTACCTTCAGTTTGGTCCCATATCAACCAGTTCAGGTTTCCCTATCATAAATAACAACCGTATTATGGTTCTGTCGGCATTAGCGTAGCTTGAGCGTGTGCCGCCTGGGGTGCGAATTTTTTTTTTCCCCACGAGAGTTCCGGACCCCAGTAGTGAACTCATTTGCATGCAGCCAATCAGAGCTCACTTTGACCTTGTTGTCAAGTTAACAAACACA
>NC_043007.1:30841147-30846147 GCF_006345805.1 Octopus sinensis
ACCACCACCACCACCATCTCATCATCGCATCACCACACGACCACCACTGCTACCACAATCAGCATCTACATCACCACCCCCACAAGTAACACCACCACCACCATCACTACCACCACCACCATCACCACACCCGCCACCGCCACCCTACAATCCCCAACTGAGCCCCTACACCAACATCCCCACCCAACCCTGGTCTGACAAAGTTCAAATCGTGTTAATGGTATGTTAATGGTATGATTGATGACATAGTTGGGATGGTTGTGTAATGGCGGTGCTGTTGCAGGTGGGCATGCTGGTAATGGTGGTGGTAGCAGTGGTGGTGGCGATGGCGGTGATGTAGATGCTGGTTGTGGTAGCAGTGGTGGTCGTGTGGTGAAGATAAATGATGGTGGTGGTGATGGTGGTGGTTGCCGTGTTGCTATTGGTATTGGCGGCAGTAGTGGTGGTGGTTGTGTTGGTGATGGTGGCGGTGGTGATTGTGTTGTTGTTGTTGTTGTTGTGGTGGTGGTGGTGGTGGTGGTGGTGGTTATAACAGCTATGACCATTCACGTTATTTACTTTTCGGGACTTCATTAACCATGTGACCTTTGTACGATTTGAGGAGGTTTAGCTATTATTTCTAACAGATCGAATAACTACATGTTTTCATTATTACTACAATATGCCTCTCCAATATGTATCGTATTACTGGTATATACACTCAATGCTATTGAATATATTTATTACAACAACACATTATTGATACGTGCATAGGACGGGGTATCGAAAAGTTCCTGGCTTTGGGTAAAAGAAAACACAGGAGGATCAGTTGATTATGATTTTATTCAACATATTTCCCTCTCAGATTCACACACTTACTGCAGCGGGTCTTTTAGTTTTTCTGAGCCCTGTAAAAGAACTCGGAAGGTTGAGCCTCCAGCCAGACTTTTCGCGAAACTCTGAAAGCTGTGAACTTTTCGGCACTTCCTCGTATCTGTCCGTCTTTTATATATATGTACAATTATATAATTGAAACTCACTCGTGCCTATAAAGCACCCATATAGCAATCTGGATAATACATACTACTATATACATATGTGGAGCCGCATGGCTTAGTGTTTGAGCAGCGAACTCGCGGTCGAGGGATCGGGGGTTCGAATCTCAGACCGTGCGATGTATGTGTTTATGAGCTAAATACCTAAGCTCCAATCGGCTCCGGCGGAAGGTAATGGCGAACTTCTGCTAATTCTTTCGCCACAACTTTCTCTCACTCTTTCCTCCTGCATCTAGCATTTCACCTGCGACAGGCCGGCGTCCCGTCCAGGTAGGGAACCTATACGCCAATGAAACCGGGAAACCGCCCCTTATGATCCAGGCATGGCTCGAGAATGAACAAGCAACAACTATATACATATGGAAAGACCTGTATGTTCAATAGTTACAGACACAAATACACGAGAGAAACGACTGGTAGAACCGTATCCTGAAAATTCGCCAAAAGAAATTTCGCTGTTTAGAAAAACACGCCGAAAGATAAAGTGTATTATATCTTTTCTACTCTGGGTACAAGGCCCGAAATTTTGAGGAGAGGGTCAGTCGATTAGATCGACACCAGTACGCAACTGGTACTTAAGTTATCGACACCGAAAGGACGAAAGGCAAAGTCGACTTCGGTGGAATTTGAACTCAGACGTAAAGACAGATGAATAATGCGTATTATACCGGCATTAAAAAAATGATAAAAGATTTTATTAAATCGACATCGAATAGTGAAGCCTTTATTCAACGTTGGTTCTACGACAATAATGTTTCCTGTGAAATTTGCTATAACCTGGAAGGACGAAATATGTTCCTTCGGCAACAGAACTAAGCAAATTATGCCATAATCAAGGCAAAAGAGGTCCCAATGTCTGTCTTGCGGAGAAACCCTCCCAGTGTGGGCGAAAACAAAAGTAACAGTACAAACATTCCATTTGTAATCACCCATAATCCTACCAAACAATAACATCTTACATTCGCTCAAATACGCACTTTAATTTATATATATGTATATATATATAATATACATATATATCTATTTATGTATTTGTGCATAGATGTATGTATGTATGTATGTATGTATGTATGTATGTATGTATGTATGTGCGTGCGTCTGTGTGTGTGTGTGTGTGTGTGTGTGTGTGTGTGTGTGTGTGTGTGTGCGTGAAGGTGCGTAGTGCAGTGGTTAGTACGTTGACCTCACGATCATAAAGTTTTGGATTTCATTCCTGGAGCGGGGTGTGTTGTATTCTTTGCACCACCACCACCATCACCACCACCATTATGCAGTAACCATCAGCACCACCACCATTTCCACCACCAACATGCTTCTATTCGAAGGGTTCACCAAAAGAAACCCTACTCCCTAATGCGTTGCTGGTTGTTTGAAGTATTCTAACTCTAATTTCCTCAATTTTGGATCGTCAACCCTCCTCCCCACACATACGCACACCTACACGCAGCCCCACATACCATTTGACCTGACCTCACCTGACCCCACCTGACCTAGTCTGACCTTTCCTGACCTCCTTTCAGCTCAGTCATTGTCTCGGTTATATCATTGTGTATGTTTCGTGGGTGTGTTTGCCTCGATTGTCTTTGCAAGTTATCAGCTCCATTCCAAGTTGTACTTGTTTGGCAAAGGGACCTGATCTGGGGTCACGGTGCGTTGGAGCTGAAACAATTACATCGGGCTACACTCGTGAACAACATTGAAAACACACACACACTTATATACATGTGTGTGTGTCTGTGATTGTGTATACATACATATATACATATATATACCTATACATACATATATATAAATAGCGGTGCCCCAGCATGGCCACAGCTCGTGAGCTGAAACTAGATGAAATAAAATATATATATATATATATATATATATATATATATGAATACATATGAATGTGTGTGTGTGTGTGTGTATGTGTGTACGCGTGTGTGTGTGTGTGTGTATGCGTGTGTGCATAATTAGAAGAAACAAGGATTTTAAAAAATTCTGGCAGATATCAATAAAGCACTCAGAATTAAAAGAATTTGGTTATAAATGTTCAAGAATCAGATTCCAGTAAATGTAAGTAGAATACAGATCCCAGGTAAGTCCTCATGCATCACAGGTAAATCCAAATATTCTTTGGCAGAATTTCGAGAAATTCAGTGAATTTAACAATGAAAAAATACGTATAAAGAAAATTACGTCATTATTTTAGATCTCACCTTATAAAGCCGACAATTGTTTCGATTGCATTAACACACACATTTATATATATAACCTTTTTTAACTAAATTTTACCTCTTTCCAGACACATGATGATGAAATACCAGGTAGAAAACAATTAGTATTTTCGACATCGACATCTTCGCTTATAATCAAGGTTCCAAAACTGCCAAAGTCACACGAGCAGTGGCGGCTCGTAGATCAAATTAGTGGTGGTGCTGCTTCAGAAAATTTTTAGCCGTTGTTTTAATATTGTGTAAAGGGAAACAAACATAACAAGAAAATTTATACATAAACTTGATCGGTTTCCGTTTTAGCCACAGCCGAGAGTGTGTGTTTAATTTGTTCACCGAACACCGCCGCGAATTCCCCCTTGTTTTTCAAAAATCCCCCCTAAATCACAAAATAAGTGGGGAAAATCTGCCTTACCTGGCAGCAATACTGTAGCTGGAAGCAGGATAATAATCTAATTCTACACTTTATCACGTTCAAGAATATAAACACGTTTTTAAGCACAACACACACAGAGTCAAAAAGAAACACTACATTTCATTAGCTCACCAAGGTCGGCACTGCTTGATAGACAGTGCTCTCTCTCCCTAGCGGGCAGCTTCCTATTTCGGACATGTGAGCATGCGCGCAACAGCCAAATACCGCGTCGCTAGAACTGTGAAGCGCATGGTTCTATACAAGGATTTTTGTTATTTTTTCATAAACTAAGGGATGGCTAATGACATTAAGATTAAGGATTATATAATGTACAAGTATAAAGAAAGAATTAAAGAAAAAAGGACGCATTATATTGAATGTTATCGATAATATCAAGTGGAAATGGGGGGGGTGCAGTTCCGCAGTGGCTATACACGAGCCACCACTGCGCACGAGACGTTTATGTTTTGTGTACGGAGAAGGCGCCAATGCTGAAAGAAATGCAGCAAAATGGTTTCCACGCTTCAACGAGGGGAAAATTCGACCCCGCAGACATCTGCGTTCCGGCCGACCTGTTCAATTCAAGGAGGATGGATTGAATGAACTCAAGCACGACGATTCTCGCCAATTCACTGGAGAATCGGTCCACCAGATGGAATGCTCTCGTGTTACGTCACCCGTCGCCTTCACTCGATGGATAATCTCCAAAACACTGGGGTGCATGGGTGTCACACGCACTGAACGAAAAAGACGACAAACTCCACTATCACCGCCAGTTTGATCGGTCGATACCAACCTACTTATAAATGCAGAGATTTCTTTGCCATATCGTCACCGGCGATGAAAAATCGTGTCTTTGAGACAATATGAAGCTGAGAAAAGAATAGCTGAGCCCCAATAAGCAGGCAACACCAAGAGCCAAGCCAGAGTTGCAACCCCACAAGACAATGATCTGTGTTTGGTGGGTTTGGGAAGGGTTAATCCACTACGAAACAGCCACATAACCAAATGAGAGTTTTACGTTCGGTAAATGCACTGGTTCAAGAAGGTAAGCCTGCTGAAACGATACGAACGGTGACAGGGCGTGCTTCTTCAATACGACAACGTTGTTAATTTGACCCAAAATGCTCTTCAAGAGCCCGGTTGGGAAGCTCGACCGCACCCATTGCATTCTCCTGATATAGCACCTTCAACAATCACCATTTTCGGTCGCTCTCCAATAGTCTGCGAGTCGTTTCGTTCAACAATGACGTGGGGCCGAAAATTTGGCGCGATGAATTCTTCGATTCAAGACCCGGTAATTTCCACCGTCAAAGCATTCACGAACTCGTG